>NC_092380.1:41632650-41797347 GCF_030028105.1 Mobula birostris | reverse complement strand
AGATCACCCACATTCACCGTCCTGTATTTACACATCACCCAGTCACCATCGTGCATTTATACATCACCCACAGACACTATTCTGTATTTACAGATCACCCACATTCACCGTCCTGTATTTACACATCACGCACAGTCACCGTCCTGTATTTACACATCAATCGCAGTCACCGTCCTGTATATACACATCAATCACCGTCACCATCCTGTATTTAGAACATCACCCAATCACCGTCCAGTATTTATATATCACCCACAGTCACCGTCTTGTATATACACATCACCCAGTGACCGTCCTGTATTTACACATCACCCACAGTAGCTATTCTGTATTTACACATAACCCACTGTCACCATCCTGTATTTACACATCACCCACTGTCACCATCCTGTATTTACACATCAGCCAATCACCATCCAGTATTTACACATCACCCACAGTCACCATCCTGTATTTACACATCACCCAATCACTGTCCAGTATTTACACATAACACACTGTCACCATCCTGTATTTACACATCACCCAGTCACCATCCTGGATTTACACATCACCCATAGTCACCATTCTGTATTTACAGATCACCCACATTCACCGTCCTGTATTTACACATCACGCACAGTCACCGTCCTGTATTTACACATCAATCGCAGTCTCCGTCCTGTATATAAACATCAATGACAGTCACCATCCTGTATTTACACATCACCCACAGTCACCATCCTGTATTTACACATCACCCAATCACCGTCCAGTATTTATACATCACCCACAGTCACCGTCTTATATATATACATCACCCAGTGACCGTCCTGTATTTACACATCACCCACAGTCGCTATTCTGTATTTACACATAACCCACTGTTACCATCCTGTATTTACACATCACCGACTGTCACCATCCTGTATTTACACATCAGCCAATCACCATCCAGTATTTACACATCACCCACAGTCACCATCCTGTATTTACACATCACCCATAGTCACCATCCTGTATTTACACATCATCCAGTCACCATCTTGTATTTCCACATAACCCTCAGTCAGCATCCTTATTTACACATAACCCTCAGTCACCATCCTGTATTTACACATCACCCACAGTCACTGTCCTGTATTTACACATCACCCACAGCCACCATTCTGTATTTACACATCACTCAGTCACTGTCTTGTATTTACACATCACCCACAGTCACCGTCTTATATTTACAAATCACCCACAGTCACCTTCCTGTTTTTACACCAAACCCTCAGTCACCATCCTGTATTAACACATCACCCACGTTCACCATCCTGTATTTACACATCACCCAGTCACTATCCTGTATTTACACATTACCTACAGTCACCGTCCTGTATTTACACATAACCCTCAGTCACCATCCTGTATTAACACATCACCCACGTTCACCATCCTGTATTTACACATCACCCAGTCACCGTCCTGTATTTACACATTACCTACAGTCACCGTCCTGTATTTACACATAACCCTCATTCACCATCCTGTATTAACACATCACCCACGTTCACCATCCTGTATTTACACATCACCCAGTCACCGTCCTGTATTTACACATCACCCAGTCACCGTCCTGTATTTACACATAACCTACAGTCACCGTCCTGTATTTACACATCACCCAGTCACCATCCTGTATTTATACATCACCCAGAGCCACTATTCTGTATTTACACATCACCCACAGCCACCATCCTGTATTTACACATCACCCACATTCACCGTCCTGTATTTACACATCACCCAGTCACCGTCCTGTATTTACACATCACCCACAGTCACCGTCCTGTATTTACACATCAATCACAGTCACTGTCCTGTATAAACACATCAGCCAGTGACCGTCCTGTATTTCCACATCAATCACAGTCACCATAGTGTATTTACACATCCTCCACATTTATCTCCTGTATTTACACATCACCCACAGTCACCATCCTGTATTTACACATCACCCAGTCACCATCGTGTATTTACACATCACCCAATCACCATCCTGTATTTACACATCACCCAGTCACCATCGTGTATTTACACATCCCCCAATCACCATCCTGTATTTACACATCACCCATAGTCACCATCCTGTATTAACACAACACCCACGTTCACCATCCTGTATTAACACATCACCCACATTCACCATCCTGTATATACACATCACCCAGTCACCGTCCTGTATTTACACAGAACCTACAGTCTCCGTCCTGCATTTACACATCACCCACATTCACCATTGTGTATTTACACATCACCCAGTCACCATCTTGTATTTATACATCACCCAAAGTCACCGTCTTGTATTTACACATCACCCAATCACCATCCTGTATTTACACATCACCCATAGTCACCATCCTGTATTTACACATCATCCAGTCACCATCCTGTATTTCCACATCACCCACAGTCACCATCCTGTATTTACACATCACCCACAGTCACCATTCTGTATTTACACATCACCCACAGCCGCCATTCTGTATTTACACATCACCCAGTCACCGTCTTCTATTTACACATCACCCAACCACCGTCCAGTATTTACACATCACCCACAGTCACCGTCTTGTATTTACACATCACCCACAGTCACCATCCTGTATTTACACATCACCCATAGTCGCCATCCTGTATTTACACATCATCCAGTCTCCGTCCTGTATTTACACATCATCCAGTCACCATCCTGTATTTCCACATCACCCACAGTCACCATCCTGTATTTACACATCACCCACAGTCACCATTCTGTATTTACACATCACCCACAGCCACCATTCTGTATTTACACATCACCCAGTCACTGTCTTGTATTTACACATCACCCACAGTCACCGTCTTGTATTTACAAATCACCCACAGTCACCGTCCTGTATTTACACATAACCCTCAGTCACCACCCTGTATTTACACATCACCCACGTTCACCATCCTGTATTTACACATCACCCAGTCACCGTCCTGTATTTACACTTAACCTACAGTCACCATCCTGTATTTACACATCACCCAGTCAAGGTCCTGTATTTACACATTACCTACAGTCACCGTCCTGTATTTACACATAACCCTCAGTCACCATCCTGTATTAACACATCACCCACGTTCACCATCCTGTATTTACACATAATCCAGTCACCGTCCGGTATTTACACATAACCTACAGTCACCGTCCTGTATTTACACATCACCCAGTCACCGTCCTGTATTTACACATCACCCATAGTCACCATTCTGTATTTACACATCACCCAGTCACCGTCGTGTATTTACACATCACCCACATTCACCATTGTTTATTTACACATCACCCAGTCACCGTCGTGTATTTACACATCACCCAGTCACCATCCTGTATTTACACATCACCCACAGTCACCATCCTGTATTTACACATCACCCACAGTCACCATTGTGTATTTACACATCATCCAGTCACCGTCCTGTAGTTACACATAACCATCAGTCACCATCCTGTATTAACACATCACCCACGTTCACCATCCTGTATTTACACATCACCCAGTCACCGTCGTGTATTTACACATCACCCAGTCACCATCCTGTATTTACACATAACCCTCAGTCACCATCCTGTATTAACACATCACCCACATTCACCATTGTGTATTTACACATCACCCAGTCACCATCCTGTATTTATACATCACCCACAGCCACTATTCTGTATTTACACATCACCCACAGCCACCATCCTGTATTTACACATCACCCACATTCACCGTCCTGTATTTACACATCACCCACAGTAACCGTCCTGTATTTACACATCAATCACAGTCACTGTCCTGTATTTACACATCACCCATAGACACCATTCTGTATTTACACATCGCCCTGTCACCATTGTGTATTTACACATCACCCAGTCACCGTCGTGTAGTTACACATCACCCAGTCACCGTCCTGTATTTACACATCACCCACAGTCACCGTCTTATATTTACAAATCACACACAGTCACCGTCCTGTATTTACACATAACCCTCAGTCACCATCCTGTATTAACACATCACCCACGTTAACCATCCTGTATTTACACATCACCCAGTCACCGTCGTGTATTTACACATCACCCAGTCACCGTCCTGTATTTACACATCACCCACATTCACCATTGTGTATTTACACATCACCCAGTCACCGTCGTGTATTTACACATCACCCAGTCACCATCCTGTATTTACACATCACCCACAGTCACCATCCTGTATTTACACATCACCCACAGTCACCATTGTGTATGTACACATCATCCAGTCACCGTCCTGTAGTTACACATAACCATCAGTCACCATCCTGTATTAACACATCACCCACGTTCACCATCCTGTATTTACACATCACCCAGTCACCGTCGTGTATTTACACATCACCCAGTCACCATCCTGTATTTACACATCACCCACAGTCACCATCCTGTATTTACACATCACCCAGTCACCATCGTGCATTTATACATCACCCACAGACACTATTCTGTATTTACAGATCACCCACATTCACCGTCCTGTATTTACACATCACGCACAGTCACCGTCCTGTATTTACACATCAATCGCAGTCACCGTCCTGTATATACACATCAATCAGCGTCACCATCCTGTATTTACACATCACCCACAGTCACCATCCTGTATTTACACATCACCCAATCACCGTCCAGTATTTATACATCACCCACAGTCACCGTCTTGTATATACACACCACCCAGTGACCGTCCTGTATTTACACATCACCCACAGTCGCTATTCTGTATTTACACATAACCCACTGTCACCGTCCTGTATTTACACATCACCCAGTCACCGTCCTGTATTTACACATAACCTACAGTCACCGTCCTGTGTTTACACATCACCCAGTCACCATCCTGTATTTATACATCACCCACAGCCACTATTCTGTATTTACACATCACCCACAGCCACCATCCTGTATTTACACATCACCCACATTCACCGTCCTGTATTTACACATCACCCTGTCACCGTCCTGTATTTACACATCACCCACAGTCACCGTCCTGTATTTACACATCAATCACAGTCACCATAGTGTATTTACACATCCTCCACATTTATTTCCTGTATTTACACATCACCCACAGTCACCATCCTGTATTTACACATCACCCAGTCACCATCGTGTATTTACACATCACCCAATCACCATCCTGTATTTACACATCACACAGTCACCATCGTGTATTTACACATCCCCCAATCACCATCCTGTATTTACACATCACCCATAGTCACCATCCTGTATTAACACAACACCCACGTTCACCATCCTGTATTAACACATCACCCACGTTCACCATCCTGTATTTACACATCACCCAGTCACCGTCCTGTATTTACACAGAACCTACAGTCACCGTCCTGTATTTACACATCACCCACATTCACCATTGTGTATTTACACATCACCCAGTCACCATCTTGTATTTATACATCACCCAAAGTCACCGTCTTGTATTTACACATCACCCAATCACCATCCTGTATTTACACATCACCCATAGTCACCATCCTGTATTTACACATCATCCAGTCACCATCCTGTATTTCCACATCACCCACAGTCACCATCCTGTATTTACACATCACCCACAGTCACCATTCTGTATTTACACATCACCCACAGCCGCCATTCTGTATTTACACATCACCCAGTCACCGTCTTCTATTTACACATCACCCAACCACCGTCCAGTATTTACACATCACCCACAGTTACCGTCTTGTATTTACACATCACCCACAGTCACCATCCTGTATTTACACATCATCCAGTCACCGTCCTGTATTTACACATCATCCAGTCACCATCCTGTATTTCCACATCACCCACAGTCACCATCCTGTATTTACACATCACCCACAGTCACCATTCTGTATTTACACATCACCCACAGCCACCATTCTGTATTTACACATCACCCAGTCACTGTCTTGTATTTACACATCACCCACAGTCACCGTCTTGTATTTACAAATCACCCACAGTCACCGTCCTGTATTTACACATAACCCTCAGTCACCACCCTGTATTTACACATCACCCACGTTCACCATCCTGTATTTACACATCACCCAGTCACCGTCCTGTATTTACACATAACCTACAGTCACCATCCTGTATTTACACATCACCCAGTCAAGGTCCTGTATTTACACATTACCTACAGTCACCGTCCTGTATTTACACATAACCCTCAGTCACCATCCTGTATTAACACATCACCCACGTTCACCATCCTGTATGTACACATAATCCAGTCACCGTCCGGTATTTACACATAACCTACAGTCACCGTCCTGTATTTACACATCACCCAGTCACCGTCCTGTATTTACACATCACCCATAGTCACCATTCTGTATTTACACATCACCCAGTCACCGTCCTGTATTTACACATCACCCATAGTCACCATCCTGTATTTACACATCACCCAGTCACCGTCCTGTATTTACGCATAACCTACAGTCACCGTCCTGTATTTACACATAACCCTCAGTCACCATCCTGTATTAACACATCACTCACATTCACCATTGTGTATTTACACATCACCCAGTCACCATCCTGTATTTATACATCACCCACAGCCACTATTCTGTATTTACACATCACCCACAGCCACCATCCTGTATTTACACATCACCCACATTCACCGTCCTGTATTTACACATCACCCACAGTAACCGTCCTGTATTTACACATCAATCACAGTCACTGTCCTGTATTTACACATCACCCTTAGTCACCATTCTGTATTTACACATCACCCTGTCACCATTGTGTATTTACACATCACCCAGTCACCGTCGTGTAGTTACACATCACCCAGTCACCGTCCTGTATTTACACATCACCCACATTCACCATTGTGTATTTACACATCACCCAGTCACCGTCTTGTATTTACACATCACCCACAGTCACCGTCTTATATTTACAAATCACACACAGTCACCGTCCTGTATTTACACATAACCCTCAGTCACCATCCCGTATTAACACATCATCCACGTTAACCATCCTGTATTTACACATCACCCAGTCACCGTCGTGTATTTACACATCACCCAGTCACCGTCCTGTATTTACACATCACCCACATTCACCATTGTGTATTTACACATCACCCAGTCACCGTCGTGTATTTACACATCACCCAGTCACCATCCTGTATTTACACATCACCCACAGTCACCATCCTGTATTTACACATCACCCAATCACCGTCCAGTATTTATACATCACCCACAGTCACCGTCTTGTACATACACATCACCCAGTGACCGTCCTGTATTTACACATCACCCACAGTCGCTATTCTGTATTTACTCATAACCCACTGTCACCATCCTGTATTTACACATCACCCACTGTCACCATCCTGTATTTACACATCAGCCAATCACCATCCAGTATTTACACAGCACCCACAGTCACCATCCTGTATTTACACATCACCCAATCACTGTCCAGTATTTACACATAACACACTGTCACCATCCTGTATTTACACATCACCCAGTCACCATCCTGGATTTACACATCACCCATAGTCACCATTCTGTATTTACACATCACCCACAGCCACCATCCTGTATTTACACACCACCCACATTCACCATCCTGTATTTACACATCACGCACAGTTACCGTCCTGTATTTACACATCAATCGCAGTCTCCGTCCTGTATATAAACATCAATGACAGTCACCATCCTGTATTTACACATCACCCACAGTCACCATCCTGTATTTACACATCACCCAATCACCGTCCAGTATTTATACATCACCCACAGTCACCGTCTTATATATATACATCACCCAGTGACCGTCCTGTATTTACACATCACCCACAGTCGCTATTCTGTATTTACACATAACCCACTGTTACCATCCTGTATTTACACATCACCGACTGTCACCATCCTGTATTTACACATCAGCCAATCACCATCCAGTAGTTACACATCACCCACAGTCACCATCCTGTATTTACACATCACCCATAGTCACCATCCTGTATTTACACATCATCCAGTCACCATCTTGTATTTCCACATAACCCTCAGTCACCATCCTGATTTACACATAACCCTCAGTCACCATCCTGTATTTACACATCACCCACAGTCACTGTCCTGTATTTACACATCACCCACAGCCACCATTCTGTATTTACACATCACTCAGTCACTGTCTTGTATTTACACATCACCCACAGTCACCGTCTTATATTTACAAATCACCCACAGTCACCGTCCTGTATTTACACATAACCCTCAGTCACCATCCTGTATTAACACATCACCCACGTTCACCATCCTGTATTTACACATCACCCAGTCACCGTCCTGTATTTACACATTACCTACAGTCACCGTCCTGTATTTACACATAACCCTCATTCACCATCCTGTATTAACACATCACCCACGTTCACCATCCTGTATTTACACATCACCCAGTCACCGTCCTGTATTTACACATCACCCAGTCACCGTCCTGTATTTACACATAACCTACAGTCACCGTCCTGTATTTACACATCACCCAGTCACCATCCTGTATTTATACATCACCCACAGCCACTATTCTGTATTTACACATCACCCACAGCCACCATCCTGTATTTACACATCACCCACATTCACCGTCCTGTATTTACACATCACCCAGTCACCGTCCTGTATTTACACATCACCCACAGTCACCGTCCTGTATTTACACATCAATCACAGTCACTGTCCTGTATAAACACATCAGCCAGTGACCGTCCTGTATTTCCACATCAATCACAGTCACCATAGTGTATTTACACATCCTCCACATTTATCTCCTGTATTTACACATCACCCACAGTCACCATCCTGTATTTACACATCACCCAGTCACCATCGTGTATTTACACATCATCCAATCACCATCCTGTATTTACACATCACACAGTCACCATCGTGTATTTACACATCCCCCAATCACCATCCTGTATTTACACATCACCCATAGTCACCATCCTGTATTAACACAACACCGACGATCACCATCCTGTATTAACACATCACCCACGTTCACCATCCTGTATTTACACATCACCCAGTCACCATCCTGTATTTACACAGAACCTAAAGTCACCGTCCTGTATTTACACATCACCCACATTCACCATTGTGTATTTACACATCACCCAGTCACCATCTTGTATTTATACATCACCCAAAGTCACCGTCTTGTATTTACACATCACCCAATCACCATCCTGTATTTACACATCACCCATAGTCACCATCCTATATTTACACATCATCCAGTCACCATCCTGTATTTCCACATCACCCACAGTCACCATCCTGTATTTACACATCACCCACAGTCACCATTCTGTATTTACACATCACCCACAGCCGCCATTCTGTATTTACACATCACCCAGTCACCGTCTTCTATTTACACATCACCCAACCACCGTCCAGTATTTACACATCACCCACAGTCACCGTCTTGTATTTACACATCACCCACAGTCACCATCCTGTATTTACACATCACCCATAGTCACCATCCTGTATTTACACATCATCCAGTCACCGTCCTGTATTTACACATCACCCAGTCACCATTGTGTATTTACACATCAGCCAGTCACCATCCTGTATTAACACATCACCCACATTCACTGTCCTGTATTTACATATCACACAATCACCATCCTGTATTTACACATCACCCAGACACCATCGTGTATTTACACATCATCCAGTCACCGTCCTGTAATTATACATCACCCACTGTCACCATCCTGTATTTACACATCATCCATAGTCACCATTCTGTATTTACACATCACCCAGTCACCATTGTGTATTTACACATCATCCAGTCACCGTCCTGTATTTACACATCACCCACGGTCACCATCCCTATTTACGCATCACCCACATTCACCGTCCTGTATTTACACATCACCCACAGTCACTGTCCTGTATTTACACATCAATCACAGTCATCGTCCTGTACTTACACATCACCCAATCACCATCCTGTATTTACACATCACCCATAGTCACCATCCTGTATTTACACATCACCCCGTCACCATTGTGTATTTACACATCATCCAGTCACCGTCGTGTATTTACACATAACCCTCAGTCACCATCCTGTATTAACACATCACCCACGTTCACCATCCTGTATTTACACATCACCCAGTCACCGTCCTGTATTTACACATAACCTACAGTCACCGTCCTGTATTTACACATCACCCACATTCACCATTGTGTATTTACACATCACCCAGTCACCATCTTGTATTTATACATCACCCACAGCCACTATTCTGTATTTACACATCACGCACAGCCACCATCCTGTATTTACACATCACCCACATTCACTGTCCTGTATTTACACATCACCCAGTCACCATCCTGTATTTATACATCACCCACAGACACTATTCTGTATTTACACATCAGCCAATCACCATTCAGTATTTACAGATCACCCACAGTCACCATCCTGTATTTACACATCACCCAATCACTGTCCAGTATTTACACATAACACACTGTCACCATCCTGTATTTACACATCACCCAGTCACCATCCTGGATTTACTCAGCACCCATAGTCACCATTCTGTATTTACACATCACCCACAGTCAGCGTCTTGTATTTACACATCACCCAATCACCATCCTGTATTTACACATCACCCACAGTCACCATCCTGTATTTACACATCACCCAATCACTGTCCAGTATTTACACATAACACACTGTCACCATCCAGTATTTACACATCACCCAGTCACCATCCTGGATTTACACATCACCCTCGTTCACCATCCTGTATTTACACATCACCCAGTCACCATCCTGTATTTACACATTACCTACAGTCACCGTCCTGTATTTACACATAACCCTCATTCACCATCCTGTATTAACACATCACCCACGTTCACCATCCTGTATTTACACATCACCCAGTCACCGTCCTGTATTTACACATAACCTACAGTCACCGTCCTGTATTTACACATCACCCAGTCACCATCCTGTATTTATACATCACCCACAGCCACTATTCTGTATTTACACATCACCCACAGCCACCATCCTGTATTTACACATCACCCACATTCACCGTCCTGTATTTACACATCACCCAGTCACCGTCCTGTATTTACACATCACCCACTGTCACCGTCCTGTATTTACACATCAATCACAGTCACTGTCCTGTATAAACACATCAGCCCGTGACCGTCCTGTATTTCCACATCAATCACAGTCACCATAGTGTATTTACACATCCTCCACATTTATCTCCTGTATTTACACATCACCCACAGTCACCATTGTGTATTTACACATCACCCAGTCACCATCTTGTATTTATACATCACCCAAAGTCACCGTCTTGTATTTACACATCACCCAATCACCATCCTGTATTTACACATCACCCATAGTCACCATCCTGTATTTACACATCATCCAGTCACCATCCTGTATTTCCACATCACCCACAGTCACCATCCTGTATTTATACATCACCCACAGTCACCATTCTGTATTTACACATCACCCACAGCCGCCATTCTGTATTTACACATCACCCAGTCACCGTCTTCTATTTACACATCACCCAACCACCGTCCAGTATTTACACATCACCCACAGTCACCATCTTGTATTTACACATCACCCACAGTCACCATCCTGTATTTACACATCACCCATAGTCACCATCCTGTATTTACACATCATCCAGTCACCGTCCTGTATTTACACATCACCCAGTCACCATCGTGTATTTACACATCATCCAGTCACCGTCCTGTAATTATACATCACCCACTGTCACCATCCTGTATTTACACATCATCCATAGTCACCATTCTGTATTTACACATCACCCAGTCACCATTGTGTATTTACACATCATCCAGTCACCGTCCTGTATTTACACATCACCCACGGTCACCATCCCTATTTACGCATCACCCACATTCACCGTCCTGTATTTACACATCACCCACAGTCACTGTCCTGTATTTACACATCAATCACAGTCATCGTCCTGTACTTACACATCACCCAATCACCATCCTGTATTTACACATCACCCATAGTCACCATCCTGTATTTACACATCACCCCGTCACCATTGTGTATTTACACATCATCCAGTCACCGTCGTGTATTTACACATAACCCTCAGTCACCATCCTGTATTAACACATCACCCACGTTCACCATCCTGTATTTACACATCACCCAGTCACCGTCCTGTATTTACACATAACCTACAGTCACCGTCCTGTATTTACACATCACCCACATTCACCATTGTGTATTTACACATCACCCAGTCACCATCTTGTATTTATACATCACCCACAGCCACTATTCTGTATTTACACATCACGCACAGCCACCATCCTGTATTTACACATCACCCACATTCACTGTCCTGTATTTACACATCACCCAGTCACCATCCTGTATTTATACATCACCCACAGACACTATTCTGTATTTACACATCAGCCAATCACCATTCAGTATTTACAGATCACCCACAGTCACCATCCTGTATTTACACATCACCCAATCACTGTCCAGTATTTACACATAACACACTGTCACCATCCTGTATTTACACATCACCCAGTCACCATCCTGGATTTACTCAGCACCCATAGTCACCATTCTGTATTTACACATCACCCACAGTCAGCGTCTTGTATTTACACATCACCCAATCACCATCCTGTATTTACACATCACCCACAGTCACCATCCTGTATTTACACATCACCCAATCACTGTCCAGTATTTACACATAACACACTGTCACCATCCAGTATTTACACATCACCCAGTCACCATCCTGGATTTACACATCACCCTCGTTCACCATCCTGTATTTACACATCACCCAGTCACCATCCTGTATTTACACATTACCTACAGTCACCGTCCTGTATTTACACATAACCCTCATTCACCATCCTGTATTAACACATCACCCACGTTCACCATCCTGTATTTACACATCACCCAGTCACCGTCCTGTATTTACACATAACCTACAGTCACCGTCCTGTATTTACACATCACCCAGTCACCATCCTGTATTTATACATCACCCACAGCCACTATTCTGTATTTACACATCACCCACAGCCACCATCCTGTATTTACACATCACCCACATTCACCGTCCTGTATTTACACATCACCCAGTCACCGTCCTGTATTTACACATCACCCACTGTCACCGTCCTGTATTTACACATCAATCACAGTCACTGTCCTGTATAAACACATCAGCCCGTGACCGTCCTGTATTTCCACATCAATCACAGTCACCATAGTGTATTTACACATCCTCCACATTTATCTCCTGTATTTACACATCACCCACAGTCACCATTGTGTATTTACACATCACCCAGTCACCATCTTGTATTTATACATCACCCAAAGTCACCGTCTTGTATTTACACATCACCCAATCACCATCCTGTATTTACACATCACCCATAGTCACCATCCTGTATTTACACATCATCCAGTCACCATCCTGTATTTCCACATCACCCACAGTCACCATCCTGTATTTATACATCACCCACAGTCACCATTCTGTATTTACACATCACCCACAGCCGCCATTCTGTATTTACACATCACCCAGTCACCGTCTTCTATTTACACATCACCCAACCACCGTCCAGTATTTACACATCACCCACAGTCACCATCTTGTATTTACACATCACCCACAGTCACCATCCTGTATTTACACATCACCCATAGTCACCATCCTGTATTTACACATCATCCAGTCACCGTCCTGTATTTACACATCACCCAGTCACCATTGTGTATTTACACATCAGCCAGTCACCATCCTGTATTAACACATCACCCACATTCACTGTCCTGTATTTACATATCACACAATCACCATCCGATATTTACACATCACCCAGACACCATCGTGTATTTACACATCATCCAGTCACCGTCCTGTATTTATACATCACCCACTGTCACCATCCTGTATTTACACATCATCCATAGTCACCATTCTGTATTTACACATCACCCAGTCACCATTGTGTACTTACACATCATCCAGTCACCGTCCTGTATTTACACATCACCCACGGTCACCATCCCTATTTACGCATCACCCACATTCACCGTCCTGTATTTACACATCACCCACAGTCACTGTCCTGTATTTACACATCAATCACAGTCATCGTCCTGTACTTACACATCACCCAATCACCACCCTGTATTTACACATCACCCATAGTCACCATCCTGTATTTACACATCACCCCGTCACCATTGTGTATTTACACATCATCCAGTCACCGTCCTGTATTTACACATAACCCTCAGTCACCATCCTGTATTAACACATCACCCACGTTCACCATCCTGTATTTACACATCACCCAGTCACCGTCCTGTATTTACACATAACCTACAGTCACCGTCCTGTATTTACACATCACCCACATTCACCATTGTGTATTTACACATCACCCAGTCACCATCTTGTATTTATACATCACCCACAGCCACTATTCTGTATTTACACATCACGCACAGCCACCATCCTGTATTTACACATCACCCACATTCACTGTCCTGTATTTACACATCACCCAGTCACCATCCTGTATTTATACATCACCCACAGACACTATTCTGTATTTACACATCACCCACAGCTACCATCCTGTATTTACACATCACCCACATTCACCGTCCTGTATTTACACATCACGCACAGTCACCGTCCTGTATTTACACATCACCCACAGTCACCATCCTGTATTTACACATCAGCCAATCACCATCCAGTATTTACAGATCACCCACAGTCACCATCCTGTATTTACACATCACCCAATCACTGTCCAGTATTTACACATAACACACTGTCACCATCCTGTATTTACACATCACCCAGTCACCATCCTGGATTTACTCAGCACCCATAGTCACCATTCTGTATTTGCACATCACCCACAGTCAGCGTCTTGTATTTACACATCACCCAATCACCATCCTGTATTTACACATCACCCACAGTCACCATCCTGTATTTACACATCACCCAATCACTGTCCAGTATTTACACATAACACACTGTCACCATCCTGTATTTACACATCACCCAGTCACCATCCTGGATTTACACATCACCCATAGTCACCATTCTGTATTTACACATCACCCACAGCCACCATCCTGTATTTACACACCACCCACATTCACCGTCCTGTATTTACACATCACGCACAGTCACCGTCCTGTATTTACACATCAATCGCAGTCTCCGTCCTGTATATAAACATCAATGGCAGTCACCATCCTGTATTTACACATCACCCACAGTCACGATCCTGTATTTACACATCACCCAATCACCGTCCAGTATTTATACATCACCCACAGTCACCGTCTTATATATATACATCACCCAGTGACCGTCCTGTATTTACACATCACCCACAGTCGCTATTCTGTATTTACACATAACCCACTGTTACCATCCTGTATTTACACATCACCCACTGTCACCATCCTGTATTTACACATCAGCCAATCACCATCTAGTATTTACACATCACCCACAGTCACCATCCTGTATTTACACATCACCCATAGTCACCATCCTGTATTTACACATCATCCAGTCACCATCTTGTATTTCCACATAACCCTCAGTCACCATCCTTATTTACACATAACCCTCAGTCACCATCCTGTATTTACACATCACCCACAGTCACTGTCCTGTATTTACACATCACCCACAGCCACCATTCTGTATTTACACATTACTCAGTCACTGTCTTGTATTTACACATCACCCACAGTCACCGTCTTATATTTACAAATCACCCACAGTCACCTTCCTGTATTTACACCTAACCCTCAGTCACCATCCTGTATTAACACATCACCCACGTTCACCATCCTGTATTTACACATCACCCAGTCACTATCCTGTATTTACACATTACCTACAGTCACCGTCCTGTATTTACACATAACCCTCAGTCACCACCCTGTATTAACACATCACCCTCGTTCACCATCCTGTATTTACACATCACCAGTCACCGTCCTGTATTTACACATTACCTACAGTCACCGTCCTGTATTTACACATAACACTCATTCACCATCCTGTATTAACACATCACCCACGTTCACCATCCTGTATTTACACATCACCCAGTCACCATCCTGTATTTACACATCACCCACAGCCACCATCCTGTATTTACACATCACCCACATTCACCATCCTGTATTTACACATCACCGAGTCACCGTCCTGTATTTACACATCACCCACTGTCACCGTCCTGTATTTACACATCAATCACAGTCACTGTCCTGTATAAACACATCAGCCAGTGACCGTCCTGTATTTCCACATCAATCACAGTCACCATAGTGTATTTACACATCCTCCACATTTATCTCCTGTATTTACACATCACCCACAGTCACCATCCTGTATTTACACATCACCCAGTCACCATCGTGTATTTACACATCACCCAATCACCATCCTGTATTTACACATCACCCAGTCACCATCGTGTATTTACACATCCCCCAATCACCATCCTGTATTTACACATCACCCATAGTCACCATTCTATATTTACACATCACCCTCAGTCACCATCCTGTATTAACACATCACCCACGTTCACCATCCTGTATTTACTCATCACCCAGTCACCGTCCTGTATTTACACAGAACCTACAGTCACCGTCCTGTATTTACACATCACCCAGTCACCATCCTGTATTTATACATCACCCACAGCCACTATTCTGTATTTACACATCACCCACAGCCACCATCCTGTATTTACACATCACCCACATTCACCGTCCTGTATTTACACATCATCCAGTCACCATCCTGTATTTCCACATCACCCACAGTCACCATCCTGTATTTATACATCACCCACAGTCACCATTCTGTATTTACACATCACCCACAGCCGCCATTCTGTATTTACACATCACCCAGTCACCGTCTTCTATTTACACATCACCCAACCACCGTCCAGTATTTACACATCACCCACAGTCACCGTCTTGTATTTACACATCACCCACAGTCACCATCCTGTATTTACACATCACCCATAGTCACCATCCTGTATTTACACATCATCCAGTCACCGTCCTGTATTTACGCATCACCCAGTCACCATTGTGTATTTACACATCAGCCAGTCACCATCCTGTATTAACACATCACCCACATTCACTGTCCTGTATTTACATATCACACAATCACCATCCGATATTTACACATCACCCAGACACCATCGTGTATTTACACATCATCCAGTCACCGTCCTGTATTTATACATCACCCACTGTCACCATCCTGTATTTACACATCATCCATAGTCACCATTCTGTATTTACACATCACCCAGTCACCATTGTGTACTTACACATCATCCAGTCACCGTCCTGTATTTACACATCACCCACGGTCACCATCCCTATTTACGCGTCACCCACATTCACCGTCCTGTATTTACACATCACCCACAGTCACTGTCCTGTATTTACACATCAATCACAGTCATCGTCCTGTACTTACACATCACCCAATCACCACCCTGTATTTACACATCACCCATAGTCACCATCCTGTATTTACACATCACCCCGTCACCATTGTGTATTTACACATCATCCAGTCACCGTCCTGTATTTACACATAACCCTCAGTCACCATCCTGTATTAACACATCACCCACGTTCACCATCCTGTATTTACACATCACCCAGTCACCGTCCTGTATTTACACATAACCTACAGTCACCGTCCTGTATTTACACATCACCCACATTCACCATTGTGTATTTACACATCACCCAGTCACCATCTTGTATTTATACATCACCCACAGCCACTATTCTGTATTTATACATCACGCACAGCCACCATCCTGTATTTACACATCACCCACATTCACTGTCCTGTATTTACACATCACCCAGTCACCATCCTGTATTTATACATCACCCACAGACACTATTCTGTATTTACACATCACCCACAGCTACCATCCTGTATTTACACATCACCCACATTCACCGTCCTGTATTTACACATCACGCACAGTCACCGTCCTGTATTTACACATCACCCACAGTCACCATCCTGTATTTACACATCAGCCAATCACCATCCAGTATTTACAGATCACCCACAGTCACCATCCTGTATTTACACATCACCCAATCACTGTCCAGTATTTACACATAACACACTGTCACCATCCTGTATTTACACATCACCCAGTCACCATCCTGGATTTACTCAGCACCCATAGTCACCATTCTGTATTTACACATCACCCACAGTCAGCGTCTTGTATTTACACATCACCGAATCACCATCCTGTATTTACACATCACCCACAGTCACCATCCTGTATTTACACATCACCCAATCACTGTCCAGTATTTACACATAACACACTGTCACCATCCTGTATTAACACATCACCCACGTTCACCATCCTGTATTTACACATCACCCAGTCACTATCCTGTATTTACACATTACCTACAGTCACCGTCCTGTATTTACACATAACCCTCAGTCACCACCCTGTATTAACACATCACCCTCGTTCACCATCCTGTATTTACACATCACCAGTCACCGTCCTGTATTTACACATTACCTACAGTCACCGTCCTGTATTTACACATAACACTCATTCACCATCCTGTATTAACACATCACCCACGTTCACCATCCTGTATTTACACATCACCCAGTCACCATCCTGTATTTACACATCACCCACAGCCACCATCCTGTATTTACACATCACCCACATTCACCATCCTGTATTTACACATCACCGAGTCACCGTCCTGTATTTACACATCACCCACTGTCACCGTCCTGTATTTACACATCAATCACAGTCACTGTCCTGTATAAACACATCAGCCAGTGACCGTCCTGTATTTCCACATCAATCACAGTCACCATAGTGTATTTACACATCCTCCACATTTATCTCCTGTATTTACACATCACCCACAGTCACCATCCTGTATTTACACATCACCCAGTCACCATCGTGTATTTACACATCACCCAATCACCATCCTGTATTTACACATCACCCAGTCACCATCGTGTATTTACACATCCCCCAATCACCATCCTGTATTTACACATCACCCATAGTCACCATTCTATATTTACACATCACCCTCAGTCACCATCCTGTATTAACACATCACCCACGTTCACCATCCTGTATTTACTCATCACCCAGTCACCGTCCTGTATTTACACAGAACCTACAGTCACCGTCCTGTATTTACACATCACCCAGTCACCATCCTGTATTTATACATCACCCACAGCCACTATTCTGTATTTACACATCACCCACAGCCACCATCCTGTATTTACACATCACCCACATTCACCGTCCTGTATTTACACATCATCCAGTCACCATCCTGTATTTCCACATCACCCACAGTCACCATCCTGTATTTATACATCACCCACAGTCACCATTCTGTATTTACACATCACCCACAGCCGCCATTCTGTATTTACACATCACCCAGTCACCGTCTTCTATTTACACATCACCCAACCACCGTCCAGTATTTACACATCACCCACAGTCACCGTCTTGTATTTACACATCACCCACAGTCACCATCCTGTATTTACACATCACCCATAGTCACCATCCTGTATTTACACATCATCCAGTCACCGTCCTGTATTTACGCATCACCCAGTCACCATTGTGTATTTACACATCAGCCAGTCACCATCCTGTATTAACACATCACCCACATTCACTGTCCTGTATTTACATATCACACAATCACCATCCGATATTTACACATCACCCAGACACCATCGTGTATTTACACATCATCCAGTCACCGTCCTGTATTTATACATCACCCACTGTCACCATCCTGTATTTACACATCATCCATAGTCACCATTCTGTATTTACACATCACCCAGTCACCATTGTGTACTTACACATCATCCAGTCACCGTCCTGTATTTACACATCACCCACGGTCACCATCCCTATTTACGCGTCACCCACATTCACCGTCCTGTATTTACACATCACCCACAGTCACTGTCCTGTATTTACACATCAATCACAGTCATCGTCCTGTACTTACACATCACCCAATCACCACCCTGTATTTACACATCACCCATAGTCACCATCCTGTATTTACACATCACCCCGTCACCATTGTGTATTTACACATCATCCAGTCACCGTCCTGTATTTACACATAACCCTCAGTCACCATCCTGTATTAACACATCACCCACGTTCACCATCCTGTATTTACACATCACCCAGTCACCGTCCTGTATTTACACATAACCTACAGTCACCGTCCTGTATTTACACATCACCCACATTCACCATTGTGTATTTACACATCACCCAGTCACCATCTTGTATTTATACATCACCCACAGCCACTATTCTGTATTTATACATCACGCACAGCCACCATCCTGTATTTACACATCACCCACATTCACTGTCCTGTATTTACACATCACCCAGTCACCATCCTGTATTTATACATCACCCACAGACACTATTCTGTATTTACACATCACCCACAGCTACCATCCTGTATTTACACATCACCCACATTCACCGTCCTGTATTTACACATCACGCACAGTCACCGTCCTGTATTTACACATCACCCACAGTCACCATCCTGTATTTACACATCAGCCAATCACCATCCAGTATTTACAGATCACCCACAGTCACCATCCTGTATTTACACATCACCCAATCACTGTCCAGTATTTACACATAACACACTGTCACCATCCTGTATTTACACATCACCCAGTCACCATCCTGGATTTACTCAGCACCCATAGTCACCATTCTGTATTTACACATCACCCACAGTCAGCGTCTTGTATTTACACATCACCGAATCACCATCCTGTATTTACACATCACCCACAGTCACCATCCTGTATTTACACATCACCCAATCACTGTCCAGTATTTACACATAACACACTGTCACCATCCTGTATTTACACATCACCCAGTCACCATCCTGGATTTACACATCACCCATAGTCACCATTCTGTATTTACACATCACCCACAGCCACCATCCTGTATTTAGACACCACCCACATTCACCGTCCTGTATTTACACATCACGCACAGTCACCGTCCTGTATTTACACATCAATCGCAGTCTCCGTCCTGTATATAAACATCAATGGCAGTCACCATCCTGTATTTACACATCACCCACAGTCACGATCCTGTATTTACACATCACCCAATCACCGTCCAGTATTTATACATCACCCACAGTCACCGTCCTATATATATACATCACCCAGTGACCGTCCTGTATTTACACATCACCCACAGTCGCTATTCTGTATTTACACATAACCCACTGTTACCATCCTGTATTTACACATCACCCACTGTCACCATCCTGTATTTACACATCAGCCAATCACCATCTAGTATTTACACATCACCCACAGTCACCATCCTGTATTTACACATCACCCATAGTCACCATCCTGTATTTACACATCATCCAGTCACCATCTTGTATTTCCACATAACCCTCAGTCACCATCCTTATTTACACATAACCCTCAGTCACCATCCTGTATTTACACATCACCCACAGTCACTGTCCTGTATTTACACATCACCCACAGCCACCATTCTGTATTTACACATTACTCAGTCACTGTCTTGTATTTACACATCACCCACAGTCACCGTCTTATATTTACAAATCACCCACAGTCACCTTCCTGTATTTACACCTAACCCTCAGTCACCATGCTGTATTAACACATCACCCACGTTCACCATCCTGTATTTACACATCACCCAGTCACTATCCTGTATTTACACATTACCTACAGTCACCGTCCTGTATTTACACATAACCCTCAGTCACCACCCTGTATTAACACATCACCCTCGTTCACCATCCTGTATTTACACATCACCCAGTCACCGTCCTGTATTTACACATTACCTACAGTCACCGTCCTGTATTTACACATAACACTCATTCACCATCCTGTATTAACACATCACCCACGTTCACCATCCTGTATTTACACATCACCCAGTCACCATCCTGTATTTATACATCACCCACAGCCACTATTCTGTATTTACACATCACCCACAGCCACCATCCTGTATTTACACATCACCCACATTCACCGTCCTGTATTTACACATCACCCAGTCACCGTCCTGTATTTACACATCACCCACTGTCACCGTCCTGTATTTACACATCAATCACAGTCACTGTCCTGTATAAACACATCAGCCAGTGACCGTCCTGTATTTCCACATCAATCACAGTCACCATAGTGTATTTACACATCCTCCACATTTATCTCCTGTATTTACACATCACCCACAGTCACCATCCTGTATTTACACATCACCCAGTCACCATCGTGTATTTACACATCACCCAATCACCATCCTGTATTTACACATCACCCAGTCACCATCGTGTATTTACACATCCCCCAATCACCATCCTGTATTTACACATCACCCATAGTCACCATTCTATATTTACACATCACCCTCAGTCACCATCCTGTATTAACACATCACCCACGTTCACCATCCTGTATTTACTCATCACCCAGTCACCGTCCTGTATTTACACAGAACCTACAGTCACCGTCCTGTATTTACACATCACCCAGTCACCATCCTGTATTTATACATCACCCACAGCCACTATTCTGTATTTACACATCACCCACAGCCACCATCCTGTATTTACACATCACCCACATTCACCGTCCTGTATTTACACATCACCCAGTCACCGTCGTGTATTTACACATCACCCACTGTCACCGTCCTGTATTTACACATCACCCATAGTCACCATCCTGTATTAACACAACACCCACGTTCACCATCCTGTATTAACACATCACCCACGTTCACCATCCTGTATTTACACATCACCCAGTCACCGTCCTGTATTTACACAGAACCTACAGTCACCGTCCTGTATTTACACATCACCCACATTCACCATTGTGTATTTACACATCACCCACAGCCACCATCCTGTATTTACACATCACCCACATTCACCGTCCTGTATTTACACATCACCCAGTCACCGTCCTGTATTTACACATCACCCACATTCACCATTGTGTATTTACACATCACCCAGTCACCATCTTGTATTTATACATCACCCACAGCCACTAGTCTGTATTTACACATCACCCACAGCCACCATCCTGTATTTACACATCACCCACATTCACTGTCCTGTATTTACACATCACCCAGTCACCATCCTGTATTTATACATCACCCACAGACACTATTCTGTATTTACACATCAGCCAATCACCATTCAGTATTTACAGATCACCCACAGTCACCATCCTGTATTTACACATCACCCAATCACTGTCCAGTATTTACACATAACACACTGTCACCATCCTGTATTTACACATCACCCAGTCACCATCCTGGATTTACTCAGCACCCATAGTCACCATTCTGTATTTACACATCACCCACAGTCAGCGTCTTGTATTTACACATCACCCAATCACCATCCTGTATTTACACATCACCCACAGTCACCATCCTGTATTTACACATCACCCAATCACTGTCCAGTATTTACACATAACACACTGTCACCATCCTGTATTTACACATCACCCAGTCACCATCCTGGATTTACACATCACCCATAGTCACCATTCTGTATTTACACATCACCCACAGCCACCATCCTGTATTTACACACCACCCACATTCACCGTCCTGTATTTACACATCACGCACAGTCACCGTCCTGTATTTACACATCAATCGCAGTCTCCGTCCTGTATAAAAACATCAATGGCAGTCACCATCCTGTATTTACACATCACCCACAGTCACCATCCTGTATTTACACATCACCCAATCACCGTCCAGTATTTATACATCACCCACAGTCACCGTCTTATATATATACATCACCCAGTGACCGTCCTGTATTTACACATCACCCACAGTCGCTATTCTGTATTTACACATAACCCACTGTTACCATCCTGTATTTACACATCACCCACTGTCACCATCCTGTATTTACACATCAGCCAATCACCATCCAGTATTTACACATCACCCACAGTCACCATCCTGTATTTACACATCACCCATAGTCACCATCCTGTATTTACACATCATCCAGTCACCATCTTGTATTTCCACATAACCCTCAGTCACCATCCTTATTTACACATAACCCTCAGTCACCATCCTGTATTTACACATTACTCAGTCACTGTCTTGTATTTACACATCACCCACAGTCACCGTCTTATATTTACAAATCACCCACAGTCACCTTCCTGTATTTACACCTAACCCTCAGTCACCATCCTGTATTAACACATCACCCACGTTCACCATCCTGTATTTACACATCACCCAGTCACTATCCTGTATTTACACATTAC
Organism: Mobula birostris; assembly: GCF_030028105.1. NCBI lineage: Eukaryota > Metazoa > Chordata > Chondrichthyes > Myliobatiformes > Myliobatidae > Mobula > Mobula birostris. The sequence continues at coordinate 41,772,589 of NC_092380.1, read as the reverse complement.
CTACAGTCACCGTCCTGTATTTACACATAACCCTCAGTCACCACCCTGTATTAACACATCACCCTCGTTCACCATCCTGTATTTACACATCACCCAGTCACCGTCCTGTATTTACACATTACCTACAGTCACCGTCCTGTATTTACACATAACCCTCATTCACCATCCTGTATTAACACATCACCCACGTTCACCATCCTGTATTTACACATCACCCAGTCACCGTCCTGTATTTACACATAACCTACAGTCACCGTCCTGTATTTACACATCTCCCAGTCACCATCCTGTATTTATACATCACCCACAGCCACTATTCTGTATTTACACATCACCCACAGCCACCATCCTGTATTTACACATCACCCACATTCACCGTCCTGTATTTACACATCACCCAGTCACCGTCCTGTATTTACACATCACCCACTGTCACCGTCCTGTATTTACACATCAATCACAGTCACTGTCCTGTATAAACACATCAGCCAGTGACCGTCCTGTATTTCCACATCAATCACAGTCACCATAGTGTATTTACACATCCTCCACATTTATCTCCTGTATTTACACATCACCCACAGTCACCATCCTGTATTTACACATCACCCAGTCACCATCGTGTATTTACACATCACCCAATCACCATCCTGTATTTACACATCACCCAGTCACCATCGTGTATTTACACATCCCCCAATCACCATCCTGTATTTACACATCACCCAGTCACCGTCCTGTATTTACACAGAACCTAAAGTCACCATCCTGTATTTACACATCACCCACATTCACCATTGTGTATTTACACATCACCCAGTCACCATCTTGTATTTATACATCACCCAAAGTCACCGTCTTGTATTTACACATCACCCAATCACCATCCTGTATTTACACATCACCCATAGTCACCATCCTGTATTTACACATCATCCAGTCACCATCCTGTATTTCCACATCACCCACAGTCACCATCCTGTATTTATACATCACCCACAGTCACCATTCTGTATTTACACATCACCCACAGCCGCCATTCTGTATTTACACATCACCCAGTCACCGTCTTCTATTTACACATCACCCAACCACCGTCCAGTATTTACACATCACCCACAGTCACCGTCTTGTATTTACACATCACCCACAGTCACCATCCTGTATTTACACATCACCCATAGTCACCATCCTGTATTTACACATCATCCAGTCACCGTCCTGTATTTACACATCACCCAGTCACCATTGTGTATTTACACATCAGCCAGTCACCATCCTGTATTAACACATCACCCACATTCACTGTCCTGTATTTACATATCACACAATCACCATCCGATATTTACACATCACCCAGACACCATCGTGTATTTACACATCATCCAGTCACCGTCCTGTATTTATACATCACCCACTGTCACCATCCTGTATTTACACATCATCCATAGTCACCATTCTGTATTTACACATCACCCAGTCACCATTGTGTATTTACACATCATCCAGTCACCGTCCTGTATTTACACATCACCCACGGTCACCATCCCTATTTACGCATCACCCACATTCACTGTCCTGTATTTACACATCACCCACAGTCACTGTCCTGTATTTACACATCAATCACAGTCATCGTCCTGTACTTACACATCACCCAATCACCACCCTGTATTTACACATCACCCATAGTCACCATCCTGTATTTACACATCACCCCGTCACCATTGTGTATTTACACATCATCCAGTCACCGTCCTGTATTTACACATAACCCTCAGTCACCATCCTGTATTAACACATCACCCACGTTCACCATCCTGTATTTACACATCACCCAGTCACCGTCCTGTATTTACACATAACCTACAGTCACCGTCCTGTATTTACACATCACCCACATTCACCATTGTGTATTTACACATCACCCAGTCACCATCTTGTATTTATACATCACCCACAGCCACTATTCTGTATTTACACATCACGCACAGCCACCATCCTGTATTTACACATCACCCACATTCACTGTCCTGTATTTACACATCACCCAGTCACCATCCTGTATTTATACATCACCCACAGACACTATTCTGTATTTACACATCACCCACAGCTACCATCCTGTATTTACACATCACCCACATTCACCGTCCTGTATTTACATATCACGCACAGTCACCGTCCTGTATTTACACATCACCCACAGTCACCATCCTGTATTTACACATCAGCCAATCACCATCCAGTATTTACAGATCACCCACAGTCACCATCCTGTATTTACACATCACCCAATCACTGTCCAGTATTTACACATAACACACTGTCACCATCCTGTATTTACACATCACCCAGTCACCATCCTGGATTTACTCAGCACCCATAGTCACCATTCTGTATTTACACATCACCCACAGTCAGCGTCTTGTATTTACACATCACCCAATCACCATCCTGTATTTACACATCACCCACAGTCACCATCCTGTATTTACACATCACCCAATCACTGTCCAGTATTTACACATAACACACTGTCACCATCCTGTATTTACACATCACCCAGTCACCATCCTGGATTTACACATCACCCATAGTCACCATTCTGTATTTACACATCACCCACAGCCACCATCCTGTATTTACACACCACCCACATTCACCGTCCTGTATTTACACATCACGCACAGTCACCGTCCTGTATTTACACATCAATCGCAGTCTCCGTCCTGTATATAAACATCAATGGCAGTCACCATCCTGTATTTACACATCACCCACAGTCACCATCCTGTATTTACAGATCACCCAATCACCGTCCAGTATTTATACATCACCCACAGTCACCGTCTTATATATATACATCACCCAGTGACCGTCCTGTATTTACACATCACCCACAGTCGCTATTCTGTATTTACACATAACCCACTGTTACCATCCTGTATTTACACATCACCCACTGTCACCATCCTGTATTTACACATCAGCCAATCACCATCTAGTATTTACACATCACCCACAGTCACCATCCTGTATTTACACATCACCCATAGTCACCATCCTGTATTTACACATCATCCAGTCACCATCTTGTATTTCCACATAACCCTCAGTCACCATCCTTATTTACACATAACCCTCAGTCACCATCCTGTATTTACACATCACCCACAGTCACTGTCCTGTATTTACACATCACCCACAGCCACCATTCTGTATTTACACATTACTCAGTCACTGTCTTGTATTTACACATCACCCACAGTCACCGTCTTATATTTACAAATCACCCACAGTCACCTTCCTGTATTTACACCTAACCCTCAGTCACCATCCTGTATTAACACATCACCCACGTTCACCATCCTGTATTTACACATCACCCAGTCACTATCCTGTATTTACACATTACCTACAGTCACCGTCCTGTATTTACACATAACCCTCAGTCACCACCCTGTATTAACACATCACCCTCGTTCACCATCCTGTATTTACACATCACCCAGTCACCGTCCTGAATTTACACATTACCTACAGTCACCGTCCTGTATTTACACATAACCCTCATTCACCATCCTGTATTAACACATCACCCACGTTCACCATCCTGTATTTACACATCACCCAGTCACCGTCCTGTATTTACACATAACCTACAGTCACCGTCCTGTATTTACACATCTCCCAGTCACCATCCTGTATTTATACATCACCCACAGCCACTATTCTGTATTTACACATCACCCACAGCCACCATCCTGTATTTACACATCACCCACATTCACCGTCCTGTATTTACACATCACCCAGTCACCGTCCTGTATTTACACATCACCCACTGTCACCGTCCTGTATTTACACATCAATCACAGTCACTGTCCTGTATAAACACATCAGCCAGTGACCGTCCTGTATTTCCACATCAATCACAGTCACCATAGTGTATTTACACATCCTCCACATTTATCTCCTGTATTTACACATCACCCACAGTCACCATCCTGTATTTACACATCACCCAGTCACCATCGTGTATTTACACATCACCCAATCACCATCCTGTATTTACACATCACCCAGTCACCATCGTGTATTTACACATCCCCCAATCACCATCCTGTATTTACACATCACCCAGTCACCGTCCTGTATTTACACAGAACCTAAAGTCACCATCCTGTATTTACACATCACCCACATTCACCATTGTGTATTTACACATCACCCAGTCACCATCTTGTATTTATACATCACCCAAAGTCACCGTCTTGTATTTACACATCACCCAATCACCATCCTGTATTTACACATCACCCATAGTCACCATCCTGTATTTACACATCATCCAGTCACCATCCTGTATTTCCACATCACCCACAGTCACCATCCTGTATTTATACATCACCCACAGTCACCATTCTGTATTTACACATCACCCACAGCCGCCATTCTGTATTTACACATCACCCAGTCACCGTCTTCTATTTACACATCACCCAACCACCGTCCAGTATTTACACATCACCCACAGTCACCGTCTTGTATTTACACATCACCCACAGTCACCATCCTGTATTTACACATCACCCATAGTCACCATCCTGTATTTACACATCATCCAGTCACCGTCCTGTATTTACACATCACCCAGTCACCATTGTGTATTTACACATCAGCCAGTCACCATCCTGTATTAACACATCACCCACATTCACTGTCCTGTATTTACATATCACACAATCACCATCCGATATTTACACATCACCCAGACACCATCGTGTATTTACACATCATCCAGTCACCGTCCTGTATTTATACATCACCCACTGTCACCATCCTGTATTTACACATCATCCATAGTCACCATTCTGTATTTACACATCACCCAGTCACCATTGTGTATTTACACATCATCCAGTCACCGTCCTGTATTTACACATCACCCACGGTCACCATCCCTATTTACGCATCACCCACATTCACTGTCCTGTATTTACACATCACCCACAGTCACTGTCCTGTATTTACACATCAATCACAGTCATCGTCCTGTACTTACACATCACCCAATCACCACCCTGTATTTACACATCACCCATAGTCACCATCCTGTATTTACACATCACCCCGTCACCATTGTGTATTTACACATCATCCAGTCACCGTCCTGTATTTACACATAACCGTCAGTCACCATCCTGTATTAACACATCACCCACGTTCACCATCCTGTATTTACACATCACCCAGTCACCGTCCTGTATTTACACATAACCTACAGTCACCGTCCTGTATTTACACATCACCCACATTCACCATTGTGTATTTACACATCACCCAGTCACCATCTTGTATTTATACATCACCCACAGCCACTATTCTGTATTTACACATCACGCACAGCCACCATCCTGTATTTACACATCACCCACATTCACTGTCCTGTATTTACACATCACCCAGTCACCATCCTGTATTTATACATCACCCACAGACACTATTCTGTATTTACACATCACCCACAGCTACCATCCTGTATTTACACATCACCCACATTCACCGTCCTGTATTTACACATCACGCACAGTCACCGTCCTGTATTTACACATCACCCACAGTCACCATCCTGTATTTACACATCAGCCAATCACCATCCAGTATTTACAGATCACCCACAGTCACCATCCTGTATTTACACATCACCCAATCACTGTCCAGTATTTACACATAACACACTGTCACCATCCTGTATTTACACATCACCCAGTCACCATCCTGGATTTACTCAGCACCCATAGTCACCATTCTGTATTTACACATCACCCACAGTCAGCGTCTTGTATTTACACATCACCCAATCACCATCCTGTATTTACACATCACCCACAGTCACCATCCTGTATTTACACATCACCCAATCACTGTCCAGTATTTACACATAACACACTTTCACCATCCTGTATTTACACATCACCCAGTCACCATCCTGGATTTACACATCACCCATAGTCACCATTCTGTATTTACACATCACCCACAGCCACCATCCTGTATTTACACACCACCCACATTCACCGTACTGTATTTACACATCACGCACAGTCACCGTCCTGTATTTACACATCAATCGCAGTCTCCGTCCTGTATATAAACATCAATGGCAGTCACCATCCTGTATTTACACATCACCCACAGTCACCATCCTGTATTTACAGATCACCCAATCACCGTCCAGTATTTATACATCACCCACAGTCACCGTCTTATATATATACATCACCCAGTGACCGTCCTGTATTTACACATCACCCACAGTCGCTATTCTGTATTTACACATAACCCACTGTTACCATCCTGTATTTACACATCACCCACTGTCACCATCCTGTATTTACACATCAGCCAATCACCATCTAGTATTTACACATCACCCACAGTCACCATCCTGTATTTACACATCACCCATAGTCACCATCCTGTATTTACACATCATCCAGTCACCATCTTGTATTTCCACATAACCCTCAGTCACCATCCTTATTTACACATAACCCTCAGTCACCATCCTGTATTTACACATCACCCACAGTCACTGTCCTGTATTTACACATCACCCACAGCCACCATTCTGTATTTACACATTACTCAGTCACTGTCTTGTATTTACACATCACCCACAGTCACCGTCTTATATTTACAAATCACCCACAGTCACCTTCCTGTATTTACACCTAACCCTCAGTCACCATCCTGTATTAACACATCACCCACGTTCACCATCCTGTATTTACACATCACCCAGTCACTATCCTGTATTTACACATTACCTACAGTCACCGTCCTGTATTTACACATAACCCTCAGTCACCACCCTGTATTAACACATCACCCTCGTTCACCATCCTGTATTTACACATCACCCAGTCACCGTCCTGTATTTACACATTACCTACAGTCACCGTCCTGTATTTACACATAACCCTCATTCACCATCCTGTATTAACACATCACCCACGTTCACCATCCTGTATTTACACATCACCCAGTCACCATCCTGTATTTATACATCACCCACAGCCACTATTCTGTATTTACACATCACCCACAGCCACCATCCTGTATTTACACATCACCCACATTCACCGTCCTGTATTTACACATCACCCAGTCACCGTCCTGTATTTACACATCACCCACTGTCACCGTCCTGTATTTACACATCAATCACAGTCACTGTCCTGTATAAACACATCAGCCAGTGACCGTCCTGTATTTCCACATCAATCACAGTCACCATAGTGTATTTACACATCCTCCACATTTATCTCCTGTATTTACACATCACCCACAGTCACCATCCTGTATTTACACATCACCCAGTCACCATCGTGTATTTACACATCACCCAATCACCATCCTGTATTAACACATCACCCAGTCACCATCGTGTATTTACACATCCCCCAATCACCATCCTGTATTTACACATCACCCATAGTCACCATTCTATATTTACACATCACCCTCAGTCACCATCCTGTATTAACACATCACCCACGTTCACCATCCTGTATTTACTCATCACCCAGTCACCGTCCTGTATTTACACAGAACCTACAGTCACCGTCCTGTATTTACACATCACCCAGTCACCATCCTGTATTTATACATCACCCACAGCCACTATTCTGTATTTACACATCACCCACAGCCACCATCCTGTATTTACACATCACCCACATTCACCGTCCTGTATTTACACATCACCCAGTCACCGTCGTGTATTTACACATCACCCACTGTCACCGTCCTGTATTTACACATCAATCACAGTCACTGTCCTGTATAAACACATCAGCCAGTGACCGTCCTGTATTTCCACATCAATCACAGTCACCATAGTGTATTTACACATCCTCCACATTTATCTCCTGTATTTACACATCACCCACAGTCACCATCCTGTATTTACACATCACCCAGTCACCATCGTGTATTTACACATCACCCAATCACCATCCTGTATTTACACATCACACAGTCACCATCGTGTATTTACACATCCCCCAATCACCATCCTGTATTTACACATCACCCATAGTCACCATCCTGTATTAACACAACACCCACGTTCACCATCCTGTATTAACACATCACCCACGTTCACCATCCTGTATTTACACATCACCCAGTCACCGTCCTGTATTTACACAGAACCTACAGTCACCGTCCTGTATTTACACATCACCCACATTCACCATTGTGTATTTACACATCACCCACAGCCACCATCCTGTATTTACACATCACCCACATTCACCGTCCTGTATTTACACATCACCCAGTCACCGTCCTGTATTTACACATCACCCACAGTCACCGTCTTGTATTTACACATCAATCACAGTCACTGTCCTGTATAAACACATCAGCCAGTGACCGTCCTGTATTTCCACATCAATCACAGTCACCATAGTGTATTTACACATCCTCCACATTTATCTCCTGTATTTACACATCACCCACAGTCACCATCCTGTATTTACACATCACCCAGTCACCATCGTGTATTTACACATCACCCAATCACCATCCTGTATTTACACATCACACAGTCACCATCGTGTATTTACACATCCCCCAATCACCATCCTGGATTTACACATCACCCATAGTCACCATTCTGTATTTACACATCACCCACAGCCACCATCCTGTATTTACACACCACCCACATTCACCGTCCTGTATTTACACATCACGCACAGTCACCGTCCTGTATTTACACATCAATCGCAGTCTCCGTCCTGTATATAAACATCAATGGCAGTCACCATCCTGTATTTACACATCACCCACAGTCACCATCCTGTATTTACACATCACCCAATCACCGTCCAGTATTTATACATCACCCACAGTCACCGTCTTATATATATACATCACCCAGTGACCGTCCTGTATTTACACATCACCCACAGTCGCTATTCTGTATTTACACATAACCCACTGTTACCATCCTGTATTTACACATCACCCACTGTCACCATCCTGTATTTACACATCAGCCAATCACCATCTAGTATTTACACATCACCCACAGTCACCATCCTGTATTTACACATCACCCATAGTCACCATCCTGTATTTACACATCATCCAGTCACCATCTTGTATTTCCACATAACCCTCAGTCACCATCCTTATTTACACATAACCCTCAGTCACCATCCTGTATTTACACATCACCCACAGTCACTGTCCTGTATTTACACATCACCCACAGCCACCATTCTGTATTTACACATTACTCAGTCACTGTCTTGTATTTACACATCACCCACAGTCACCGTCTTATATTTACAAATCACCCACAGTCACCTTCCTGTATTTACACCTAACCCTCAGTCACCATCCTGTATTAACACATCACCCACGTTCACCATCCTGTATTTACACATCACCCAGTCACTATCCTGTATTTACACATTACCTACAGTCACCGTCCTGTATTTACACATAACCCTCAGTCACCACCCTGTATTAACACATCACCCTCGTTCACCATCCTGTATTTACACATCACCCAGTCACCGTCCTGTATTTACACATTACCTTCAGTCACCGTCCTGTATTTACACATAACCCTCATTCACCATCCTGTATTAACACATCACCCACGTTCACCATCCTGTATTTACACATCACCCAGTCACCATCCTGTATTTATACATCACCCACAGCCACTATTCTGTATTTACACATCACCCACAGCCACCATCCTGTATTTACACATCACCCACATTCACCGTCCTGTATTTACACATCACCCAGTCACCGTCCTGTATTTACACATCACCCACTGTCACCGTCCTGTATTTACACATCAATCACAGTCACTGTCCTGTATAAACACATCAGCCAGTGACCGTCCTGTATTTCCACATCAATCACAGTCACCATAGTGTATTTACACATCCTCCACATTTATCTCCTGTATTTACACATCACCCACAGTCACCATCCTGTATTTACACATCACCCAGTCACCATCGTGTATTTACACATCACCCAATCACCATCCTGTATTAACACATCACCCAGTCACCATCGTGTATTTACACATCCCCCAATCACCATCCTGTATTTACACATCACCCATAGTCACCATTCTATATTTACACATCACCCTCAGTCACCATCCTGTATTAACACATCACCCACGTTCACCATCCTGTATTTACTCATCACCCAGTCACCGTCCTGTATTTACACAGAACCTACAGTCACCGTCCTGTATTTACACATCACCCAGTCACCATCCTGTATTTATACATCACCCACAGCCACTATTCTGTATTTACACATCACCCACAGCCACCATCCTGTATTTACACATCACCCACATTCACCGTCCTGTATTTACACATCACCCAGTCACCGTCGTGTATTTACACATCACCCACTGTCACCGTCCTGTATTTACACATCAATCACAGTCACTGTCCTGTATAAACACATCAGCCAGTGACCGTCCTGTATTTCCACATCAATCACAGTCACCATAGTGTATTTACACATCCTCCACATTTATCTCCTGTATTTACACATCACCCACAGTCACCATCCTGTATTTACACATCACCCAGTCACCATCGTGTATTTACACATCACCCAATCACCATCCTGTATTTACACATCACACAGTCACCATCGTGTATTTACACATCCCCCAATCACCATCCTGTATTTACACATCACCCATAGTCACCATCCTGTATTAACACAACACCCACGTTCACCATCCTGTATTAACACATCACCCACGTTCACCATCCTGTATTTACACATCACCCAGTCACCGTCCTGTATTTACACAGAACCTACAGTCACCGTCCTGTATTTACACATCACCCACATTCACCATTGTGTATTTACACATCACCCAATCACCATCCTGTATTTACACATCACACAGTCACCATCGTGTATTTACACATCCCCCAATCACCATCCTGGATTTACACATCACCCATAGTCACCATTCTGTATTTACACATCACCCACAGCCACCATCCTGTATTTACACACCACCCACATTCACCGTCCTGTATTTACACATGACGCACAGTCACCGTCCTGTATTTACACATCAATCGCAGTCTCCGTCCTGTATATAAACATCAATGGCAGTCACCATCCTGTATTTACACATCACCCACAGTCACCATCCTGTATTTACACATCACCCAATCACCGTCCAGTATTTATACATCACCCACAGTCACCGTCTTATATATATACATCACCCAGTGACCGTCCTGTATTTACACATCACCCACAGTCGCTATTCTGTATTTACACATAACCCACTGTTACCATCCTGTATTTACACATCACCCACTGTCACCATCCTGTATTTACACATCAGCCAATCACCATCTAGTATTTACACATCACCCACAGTCACCATCCTGTATTTACACATCACCCATAGTCACCATCCTGTATTTACACATCATCCAGTCACCATCTTGTATTTCCACATAACCCTCAGTCACCATCCTTATTTACACATAACCCTCAGTCACCATCCTGTATTTACACATCACCCACAGTCACTGTCCTGTATTTACACATCACCCACAGCCACCATTCTGTATTTACACATTACTCAGTCACTGTCTTGTATTTACACATCACCCACAGTCACCGTCTTATATTTACAAATCACCCACAGTCACCTTCCTGTATTTACACCTAACCCTCAGTCACCATCCTGTATTAACACATCACCCACGTTCACCATCCTGTATTTACACATCACCCAGTCACTATCCTGTATTTACACATTACCTACAGTCACCGTCCTGTATTTACACATAACCCTCAGTCACCACCCTGTATTAACACATCACCCTCATTCACCATCCTGTATTTACACATCACCCAGTCACCGTCCTGTATTTACACATTACCTACAGTCACCGTCCTGTATTTACACATAACCCTCATTCACCATCCTGTATTAACACATCACCCACGTTCACCATCCTGTATTTACACATCACCCAGTCACCATCCTGTATTTACACAGAACCTACAGTCACCGTCCTGTATTTACACATCACCCAGTCACCATCCTGTATTTATACATCACCCACAGCCACTATTCTGTATTTACACATCACCCACAGCCACCATCCTGTATTTACACATCACCCACATTCACCGTCCTGTATTTACACATCACCCAGTCACCGTCCTGTATTTACACATCACCCACTGTCACCGTCCTGTATTTACACATCAATCACAGTCACTGTCCTGTATAAACACATCAGCCAGTGACCGTCCTGTATTTCCACATCAATCACAGTCACCATAGTGTATTTACACATCCTCCACATTTATCTCCTGTATTTACACATCACCCACAGTCACCATCCTGTATTTACACATCACCCAGTCACCATCGTGTATTTACACATCACCCAATCACCATCCTGTATTTACACATCACACAGTCACCATCGTGTATTTACACATCCCCCAATCACCATCCTGTATTTACACATCACCCATAGTCACCATCCTGTATTAACACAACACCCACGTTCACCATCCTGTATTAACACATCACCCACGTTCACCATCCTGTATTTACACATCACCCAGTCACCGTCCTGTATTTACACAGAACCTACAGTCACCGTCCTGTATTTACACATCACCCACATTCACCATTGTGTATTTACACATCACCCACAGCCACCATCCTGTATTTACACATCACCCACATTCACCGTCCTGTATTTACACATCACCCAGTCACCGTCCTGTATTTACAGATCACCCACAGTCACCGTCTTGTATTTACACATCAATCACAGTCACTGTCCTGTATAAACACATCAGCCAGTGACCGTCCTGTATTTCCACATCAATCACAGTCACCATAGTGTATTTACACATCCTCCACATTTATCTCCTGTATTTACACATCACCCACAGTCACCATCCTGTATTTACACATCACCCAGTCACCATCGTGTATTTACACATCACCCAATCACCATCCTGTATTTACACATCACACAGTCACCATCGTGTATTTACACATCCCCCAATCACCATCCTGTATTTACACATCACCCATAGTCACCATCCTGTATTAACACAACACCCACGATCACCATCCTGTATTAACACATCACCCACGTTCACCATCCTGTATTTACACATCACCCAGTCACCGTCCTGTATTTACACAGAACCTACAGTCACCGTCCTGTATTTACACATCACCCACATTCACCATTGTGTATTTACACATCACCCAGTCACCATCTTGTATTTATACATCACCCAAAGTCACCGTCTTGTATTTACACATCACCCAATCACCATCCTTTATTTACACATCACCCATAGTCACCATCCTGTATTTACACATCATCCAGTCACCATCCTGTATTTCCACATCACCCACAGTCACCATCCTGTATTTACACATCACCCACAGTCACCATTCTGTATTTACACATCACCCACAGCCGCCATTCTGTATTTACACATCACCCAGTCACCGTCTTCTATTTACACATCACCCAACCACCGTCCAGTATTTACACATCACCCACAGTCACAATCCTGTATTTACACATCCCCCATAGTCACCATTCTGTATTTACACATCATCCAGTCACCGTCCTGTATTTACACATCAACCAGTCACCATTGTGTATTTACTCATCAGCCAGTCACCATCCTGTATTAACACATCACCCACATTCACTGTCCTGTATTTACATATCACACAATCACCATCCTGTATTTATACATCACCCACAGCCACTATTCTGTATTTACACATCACCCACAGCCACCATCCTGTATTTACACATCACCCACATTCACTGTCCTGTATTTACACATCACCCAGTCACCATCCTGTATTTATACATCACCCACAGACACTATTCTGTATTTACACATCACCCACAGCTACGATCCTGTATTTACACATCACCCACATTCACCGTCCTGTATTTACACATCACGCTCAGTCACCGTCCTGTATTTACACATCACCCACAGTCACCATCCTGTATTTACACATCGGCCAATCACCATCCAGTATTTACAGATCACCCACAGTCACCATCCTGTATTTACACATCACCCAATCACTGTCCTGTAGTTACACATAACACACTGTCACCATCCTGTATTTACACATCACCCAGTCACCATCCTGGATTTACTCAGCACCCATAGTCACCATTCTGTATTTACACATCACCCACAGTCAGCGTCTTGTATTTACACATCACCCAATCACCATCCTGTATTTACACATCACCCACAGTCACCATCCTGTATTTACACATCACCCATAGTCACCATTCTGTATTTACACATCACCCACAGCCACCATCCTGTATTTACACACCACCCACATTCACCGTCCTGTATTTACACATCACGCACAGTCACCGTCCTGTATTTACACATCAATCGCAGTCTCCGTCCTGTATATAAACATCAATGGCAGTCACCATCCTGTATTTACACATCACCCACAGTCACGATCCTGTATTTACACATCACCCAATCACCGTCCAGTATTTATACATCACCCACAGTCACCGTCTTATATATATACATCACCCAGTGACCGTCCTGTATTTACACATCACCCACAGTCGCTATTCTGTATTTACACATAACCCACTGTTACCATCCTGTATTTACACATCACCCACTGTCACCATCCTGTATTTACACATCAGCCAATCACCATCCAGTATTTACACATCACCCACAGTCACCATCCTGTATTTACACATCACCCATAGTCACCATCCTGTATTTACACATCATCCAGTCACCATCTTGTATTTCCACATAACCCTCAGTCACCATCCTTATTTACACATAACCCTCAGTCACCATCCTGTATTTACACATCACCCACAGTCACTGTCCTGTATTTACACATCACCCACAGCCACCATTCTGTATTTACACATTACTCAGTCACTGTCTTGTATTTACACATCACCCACAGTCACCGTCTTATATTTACAAATCACCCACAGTCACCTTCCTGTATTTACACCTAACCCTCAGTCACCATCCTGTATTAACACATCACCCACGTTCACCATCCTGTATTTACACATCACACAGTCACTATCCTGTATTTACACATTACCTACAGTCACCGTCCTGTATTTACACATAACCCTCAGTCACCACCCTGTATTAACACATCACCCTCGTTCACCATCCTGTATTTACACATCACCCAGTCACCGTCCTGTATTTACACATTACCTACAGTCACCGTCCTATATTTACACATAACCCTCATTCACCATCCTGTATTAACACATCACCCACGTTCACCATCCTGTATTTACACATCACCCAGTCACTGTCCTGTATTTACACATAACCTACAGTCACCGTCCTGTATTTACACATCACCCAGTCACCATCCTGTATTTATACATCACCCACAGCCACTATTCTGTATTTACACATCACCCACAGCCACCATCCTGTATTTAAACATCACCCACATTCACCGTCCTGTATTTACACATCACCCAGTCACCGTCCTGTATTTACACATCACCCACTGTCACCGTCCTGTATTTACACATCAATCACAGTCACTGTCCTGTATAAACACATCAGCCAGTGACCATCCTGTATTTCCACATCAATCACAGTCACCATAGTGTATTTACACATCCTCCACATTTATCTCCTGTATTTACACATCACCCACAGTCACCATCCTGTATTTACACATCACCCAGTCACCATCATGTATTTACACATCACCCAATCACCATCCTGTATTTACACATCACCCAGTCACCATCGTGTATTTACACATCCCCCAATCACCATCCTGTATTTACACATCACCCATAGTCACCATTCTGTATTTACACATCACCCTCAGTCACCATCCTGTATTAACACATCACCCACATTCACCATCCTGTATTTACTCATCACCCAGTCACCGTCCTGTATTTACACAGAACCTACAGTCACCGTCCTGTATTTACACATCACCCAGTCACCATCCTGTATTTATACATCACCCACAGCCACTATTCTGTATTTACACATCACCCACAGCCACCATCCTGTATTTACACATCACCCACATTCACCGTCCTGTATTTACACATCACCCAGTCACCGTCGTGTATTTACACATCACCCACTGTCACCGTCCTGAATTTACACATCAATCACAGTCACTGTCCTGTATAAACACATCAGCCAGTGACCGTCCTGTATTTCCACATCAATCACAGTCACCATAGTGTATTTACACATCCTCCACATTTATCTCCTGTATTTACACATCACCCACAGTCACCATCCTGTATTTACACATCACCCAGTCACCATCGTGTATTTACACATCACCCAATCACCATCCTGTATTTACACATCACACAGTCACCATCGTGTATTTACACATCCCCCAATCACCATCCTGTATTTACACATCACCCATAGTCACCATCCTGTATTAACACAACACCCACGATCACCATCCTGTATTAACACATCACCCACGTTCACCATCCTGTATTTACACATCACCCAGTCACCGTCCTGTATTTACACAGAACCTACAGTCACCGTCCTGTATTTACACATCACCCACATTCACCATTGTGTATTTACACATCACCCAGTCACCATCTTGTATTTATACATCACCCAAAGTCACCGTCTTGTATTTACACATCACCCAATCACCATCCTGTATTTACACATCACCCATAGTCACCATCCTGTATTTACACATCATCCAGTCACCATCCTGTATTTACACATCACCCACAGTCACCATCCTGTATTTACACATCACCCACAGTCACCATTCTGTATTTACACATCACCCACAGCCGCCATTCTGTATTTACACATCACCCAGTCACCGTCTTCTATTTACACATCACCCAACCACCGTCCAGTATTTACACATCACCCACAGTCACCGTCTTGTATTTACACATCACCCACAGTCACCATCCTGTATTTACACATCACCCATAGTCACCATCCTGTATTTATACATCATCCAGTCACCGTCCTGTATTTACACATCACCCAGTCACCACTGTGTATTTACACATCAGCCAGTCACCATCCTGTATTAACACATCACCCACATTCACTGTCCTGTATTTACATATCACACAATCACCATCCTGTATTTACACATCACCCAGACACCATCGTGTATTTACACATCATCCAGTCACCGTCCTGTATTTATACATCACCCACCGTCACCATCCTGTATTTACACATCATCCATAGTCACCATTCTGTATTTACAGATCACCCAGTCACCATTGTGTATTTACACATCATCCAGTCACCGTCCTGTATTTACACATCACCCACGGTCACCATCCTTATTTACGCATCACCCACATTCACCGTCCTGTATTTACACATCACCCACAGTCACTGTCCTGAATTTACACATCAATCACAGTCATCGTCCTGTACTTACACATCACCCAGTCACCATCCTGTATTTACACATCACCCACAGCCACCATTCTGTATTTACACATCACCCACATTCACCATCCTGTATTTACACATCACCCAATCACCGTCCAGTATTTACACATCACCCAGTCACTGTCTTGTATATACACATCACCCACAGTCACCGTCTTATATTTACAAATCACCCACAGTCACCGTCCTGTATTTACACATAACCCTCAGTCACCACCCTGTATTAACACATCACCCACAGTCACCATCCTGTATTTACACATCACCCAATCACCATCCTGTATTTACACATCACCCATAGTCACCATCCTGTATTTACACATCACCCCGTCACCATTGTGTATTTACACATCATCCAGTCACCGTCCTGTATTTACACATAACCCTCAGTCACCATCCTGTATTAACACATCACCCACGTTCACCATCCTGTATTTACACATCACCCAGTCACCGTCCTGTATTTACACATAACCTACAGTCACCGTCCTGTATTTATACATCACCCACAGCCACTATTCTGTATTTACACATCACCCACAGCCACCATCCTGTATTTACACATCACCCACATTCACTGTCCTGTATTTACACATCACCCAGTCACCATCCTGTATTTATACATCACCCACAGACACTATTCTGTATTTACACATCACCCACAGCCACCATCCTGTATTTACACATCACGCACATTCACCGTCCTGTATTTACACATCACGCACAGTCACCGTCCTGTATTTACACATCACCCACAGTCACCATCCTGTATTTACACATCAGCCAATCACCATCCAGTATTTACACATCACCCACAGTCACCATCCTGTATTTACACATCACCCAATCACTGTCCAGTATTTACACATAACACACTGTCACCATCCTGTATTTACACATCACCCAGTCATCATCCTGGATTTACTCAGCACACATAGTCACCATTCTGTATTTACATATCACCCACAGTCAGCGTCTTGTATTTACACATCACCCAACCACCGTCCAGTATTTACACATCACCCACAGTCACCTTCTTGTATTTACACATCACCCACAGTCACCATCCTGTATTTATACATCACCCACAGTCACCATCCTGTATTTACACATCACCCATAGTCACCATTCTGTATTTACACTTCACCCATAGTCACCATCCTGTATTTAAAGATCACCCAATCACCATCCTGTATTTACACATCACCCTGTCACCATCCTGTATTTACATATCACCCAGTCAAGGTCCTGTATTTACACATTACCTACAGTCACCGACCTGTGTTTACACATAACCCTCAGTCACCATCTTGTATTTACACATAACCTTCAGTGACCATCCTGTATTAACACATCACCCACATTCACTGTCCTGTATTTACATATCACTCAATCACCATCCTGTATTTACACATCACCCAGACACCATCGTGTATTTACACATCATCCAGTCACCGTCCTGTATTTACACATCACCCACGGTCACCATCCTTATTTACTCATCACCCACATTCACCGTCCTGTATTTACACATTACCCACAGTCACTGTCCTGTATTTACACATCAATCACAGTCATCGTCCTGTACTTACACATCACCCAGTCACTATCCTGTATTTACACATCACCCACAGCCACCATTCTGTATTTACACATCACCCAGTCACTGTCTTGTATTTACACATCACCCACAGTCACCGTCTTATATTTAAAAATCACCCACAGTCACCGTCCTGTATTTACACATAACCCTCAGTCACCATCCTGTATTAACACATCACCCACATTCACCATCCTGTATTTACACATCACCCAGTCACCGTCGTGTATTTACACATTACCCAGTCACCGTCCTGTATTTACACATCACCCACATTCACCATTGTGTATTTACACATCACCCAGTGACCGTCGTGTATTTACACATCACCCAGTCACCATCCTGTATTTACACATCACCCACAGTCACCATTGTGTATTTACACATCATCCAGTCACCGTCCTGTAGTTACACATAACCCTCAGTCACAATCCTGTATTAACACATCACCCACGTTCACCATCCTGTATTTACAGATCACCCAGTCACCATCGTGTATTTATACATCACCCACAGACACTATTCTGTATTTACAGATCACCCACAGCCACCATCCTGTATTTACACATCACCCACATTCACTGTCCTGTATTTACACATCACGCACAGTCACCGTCCTGTATTTACACATCAATCGCAGTCACCGTCCTGTATATACACATCAATCACAGTCACCATCCTGTATTTACACATCACCCACAGTCACCATCCTGTATTTACACATCACCCAATCACCGTCCTGTATTTACACATCACCCACAGTCGCTATTCTGTATTTACACATAACCCACTGTCACCATCCTGTATTTACACATCACCCACTGTCACCATCCTGTATTTACACATCAGCCAATCACCATCCAGTATTTACACATCACCCACAGTCACCATCCTGTATTTACACATCACCCACAGTCACCATCCTGTATTTACACATCACCCAATCACTGTCCAGTATTTACACATAACAGACTGTCACCATCCTGTATTTACACATCACCCAGTCACCATCCTGGATTTACACATCACCCATAGTCACCATTCTGTATTTACACATCACCCACAGCCACCATCCTGTATTTACACATCACCCACATTCACCGTCCTGTATTTACACATCACGCACAGTCACCGTCCTGTATTTACACATTAATCGCAGTCTCCGTCCTGTATATACACATCAATGACAGTCACCATCCTGTATTTACACATCACCCACAGTCACCATCCTGTATTTACACATCACCCAATCACCGTCCAGTATTTATACATCACCCACAGTCACCGTCTTGTATATACACATCACCCAGTGACCGTCCTGTATTTACACATCACCCACAGTCGCTATTCTGTATTTACACATAACCCACTGTCACCATCCTGTATTTACACATCACCCACTGTCACCATCCTGTATTTACACATCAGCCAATCACCATCCAGTATTTACACATCACCCACAGTCACCATCCTGTATTTACACATCACCCATAGTCACCATCCTGTATTTACACATCATCCAGTCACCATCCTGCATTTCCAAATAACCCTCAGTCACCATCCTTATTTACACATAACCCTCAGCCACCATTCTGTATTTACACATCACTCAGTCACTGTCTTGTATTTACACATCACCCACAGTCACCGTCTTATATTTACAAAACACCCACAGTCACTGTCCAGTATTTACACATAACCCTCAGTCACCACCCTGTATTAACACATCACCCACGTTCACCATCCTGTATTTACACATCACCCAGTCATCATCGTGTATTTACACATCACCCAGTCACCATCCTGTATTTATGCATCACCCACAGCGACTATTCTGTATTTACACATCACCCACAGCCACCATCCTGTATTTACACATCACCCAGTCACGGTCCTGTATTTACACATCACCCACAGTCACCATCCTGTATTTACACATCAATCACAGTCACTGTCCTGTATAAACACATCAGCCAGTGACCGTCCTGTATTTCCACATCAATCACAGTCACCATAGTGTATTTACACATCCTCCACATTTATCTCCTGTATTTACACATCACCCACAGTCACCATCCTGTATTTACACATCACCCAGTCACCATCGTGTATTTAGACATCCCCCAATCACCATCCTGTATTTACACATTACCCATAGTCACCATTCTGTACTTACACATCACCCTCAGTCACCATCATGTATTAACACATCACCCACGTTCACCATCCTGTATTTACACATCACTCAGTCACCGTCCTGTATTTACACAGAACCTACAGTCACTGTCCTGTACTTACACATCACCCACATTCACCATTGTGTATTTACACACCACCCAGTCACCATCTTGTATTTATACATCACCCAAAGTCACTGTCTTGTATTTACACATCACCCAATCACCATCCTGTATTTACAAATCACCCATAGTCACCATCCTGTATTTACACATCACCCAGTAACCATCGTGTATTTATACATCACCCACAGCCGCTATTCTGTATTTACACATCACCCAGTCACTGTCTTGTATTTACACATCACCCACAGTCACCGTTTTATATTTACACATCACCCACAGTCACCATCCTGTATTTACACATCACCCAATCACTGTCCAATATTTACACATAACACACTGTCACCATCCTGTATTTACACATCACCCACATTCACCGTCCTGTATTTACACATAACCCTCAGTCACCATCCTGTATTAACACATCACTCACATTCACCATTGTGTATTTACACATCACCCAGTCACCATCCTGTATTTATACATCACCCACAGCCGCTATTCTGTATTAACACATCACCCACATTCACCGTCCTGTATTTACACATCACCCACAGTAACCGTCCTGTATTTACACATCAATCACAGTCACTGTCCTGTATTTACACATCACCCATAGTCACCATTCTGTATTTACACATCACCCTGTCACCATTGTGTATTTACACATCACCCAGTCACCGTCGTGTATTTACACATCACCCAGTCACCGTCCTGTATTTACACATAACCCTCAGTCACCATCCTGTATTAACACATCACCCACGTTAACCATCCTGTATTTACACATCACCCAGTCACCGTCGTGTATTTACACATCACCCAGTCACCGTCCTGTATTTACACATCACCCACATTCACCATTGTGTATTTACACATCACCCAGTCACCGTCGTGTATTTACACATCACCCAGTCACCATCCTGTATTTACACATCACCCACAGTCACCATCCTGTATTTACACATCACCCACAGTCACCATTGTGTATTTACACATCATCCAGTCACCGTCCTGTAGTTACACATAACCCTCAGTCACCATCCTGTATTAACACATCACCCACGTTCACCATCCTGTATTTACACATCACCCAGTCACCGTCCTGTATTTACACATAACCTACAGTCACCGTCCTGTATTTACACATCACCCATAGTCACCATCCTGTATTAACACATCACCCACGTTCACCATCCTGTATTTACACATCACCCAGTCACCATCGTGTATTTATACATCACCCGCAGACACTATTCTGTATTTACAGATCACCCACAGCCACCATCCTGTATTTACACATCACCCACATTCACCGTCCTGTATTTACACATCACCCAGTCACCATCGTGTATTTATACATCACCCACAGACACTATTCTGTATTTACAGATCACCCACATTCACCGTCCTGTATTTACACATCACGCACAGTCACCGTCCTGTATTTACACATCAATCGCAGTCACCGTCCTGTATATACACATCAATCACAGTCACCATCCTGTATTTACACATCATCCACAGTCACCATCCTGTATTTACACATCACCCAATCACCGTCCAGTATTTATACATCACCCACAGTCACCATCTTGTATATACACATCACCCAGTGACCGTCCTGTATTTACACATCACCCACAGTCGCTATTCTGTATTTACACATAACCCACTGTCACCATCCTGTATTTACACATCACCCACTGTCACCATCCTGTATTTACACATCAGCCAATCACCATCCAGTATTTACACATCACCCACAGTCACCATCCTGTATTTACACATCACTCAATCACTGTCCAGTATTTACACATAACACACTGTAACCATCCTGTATTTACACATCACCCAGTCACCATCCTGGATTTACACATCACCCATAGTCACCATTCTGTATTTACACATCACCCAGAGCCACCATCCTGTATTTACACACCACCCACATTCACCGTCCTGTATTTACACATCACGCACAGTCACCATCCTGTATTTACACATCAATCGCAGTCTCCGTCCTGTATATACACAACAATCACAGTCACCATCCTGTATTTACACATCACCCACAGTCACCATCCTGTATTTACACATCACCCAATCACCGTCCAGTATTTATACATCACCCACAGTCACCGTCTTATATATATACATCACCCAGTGACCGTCCTGTATTTACACATCACCCACAGTCGCTATTCTGTATTTACACATCACCCACAGCCACCATTCAGTATTTACACATCACCCACAGACACTATTCTGTATTTACACATCACCCACAGCCACCATCCTGTATTTATACATCACCCACATTCACCGTCCTGTATTTACACATCACGCACAGTCACCGTTCTGTATTTACACATCACCCAGTCACCATTGTGTATTTACACATCACCCTGTCACCATTGTGTATTTACACATCATCCAGTCACCGTCCTGTATTTACACATAACCCTCAGTCACCATCCTGTATTAACACATCACCCACAGTCACCATCCTGTATTTACACATCACCCACAGTCACCATCCTGTATTTACACATCACCCACAGTCACCATTGTGTATTTACACATCATCCAGTCACCGTCCTGTAGTTACACATAACCCTCAGTCACCATCCTGTATTAACACATCACCCACGTTCACCATCCTGTATTTACACATCACCCAGTCACCGTCCTTTATTTACACATAACCTACAGTCACCGTCCTGTATTTACACATCACCCATAGTCACCATCCTGTATTAACACATCACCCACGTTCACCATCCTGTATTTACACAGCACCCAGTCACCATCGTGTATTTATACATCACCCGCAGACACTATTCTGTATTTACAGATCACCCACAGCCACCATCCTGTATTTACACATCACCCACATTCACCGTCCTGTATTTACACATCACCCAGTCACCATCGTGTATTTATACATCACCCACAGACACTATTCTGTATTTACAGATCACCCACATTCACCGTCCTGTATTTACACATCACGCACAGTCACTGTCCTGTATTTACACATCAATCGCAGTCTCCGTCCTGTATATACACATCAATCACAGTCACCATCCTGTATTTACACATCATCCACAGTCACCATCCTGTATTTACACATCACCCAATCACCGTCCAGTATTTATACATCACCCACAGTCACCATCTTGTATATACACATCACCCAGTGACCGTCCTGTATTTACACATCACCCACAGTCGCTATTCTGTATTTACACATAACCCACTGTCACCATCCTGTATTTACACATCACCCACTGTCACCATCCTGTATTTACACATCAGCCAATCACCATCCAGTATTTACACATCACCCACAGTCACCATCCTGTATTTACACATCACTCAATCACTGTCCAGTATTTACACATAACACACTGTAACCATCCTGTATTTACACATCACCCAGTCACCATCCTGGATTTACACATCACCCATAGTCACCATTCTGTATTTACACATCACCCAGAGCCACCATCCTGTATTTACACACCACCCACATTCACCGTCCTGTATTTACACATCACGCACAGTCACCATCCTGTATTTACACATCAATCGCAGTCTCCGTCCTGTATATACACATCATATCACAGTCACCATCCTGTATTTACACATCACCCACAGTCACCATCCTGTATTTACACATCACCCAATCACCGTCCAGTATTTATACATCACCCACAGTCACCGTCTTATATATATACATCACCCAGTGACCGTCCTGTATTTACACATCACCCACAGTCGCTATTCTGTATTTACACATCACCCACAGCCACCATTCAGTATTTACACATCACCCACAGACACTATTCTGTATTTACACATCACCCACAGCCACCATCCTGTATTTATACATCACCCACATTCACCGTCCTGTATTTACACATCACGCACAGTCACCGTTCTGTATTTACACATCACCCAGTCACCATTGTGTATTCACACATCACCCTGTCACCATTGTGTATTTACACATCATCCAGTCACCGTCCTGTATTTACACATAATCCTCAGTCACCATCCTGTATTAACACATCACCCACAGTCACCATCCTGTATTTACCCATCACCCACATTCACCGTCCTGTATTTACACATCACGCACAGTCACCGTCCTGTATTTACACATCAATCGCAGTCACCGTCCTGTATATACAAATCACCCACGGTCACCATCCTTATTTACACATCACCCACATTCACTGTCCTTTATTTACACATTACCCACAGTCACTGTCCTGTATTTACACATCAATCACAGTCATCGTCCTGTACTTACACATCACCCAGTCACCATCCTGTATTTACACATCACCCACAGCCACCATTCTGTATTTACACATCACCCAGTCACTGTCTTGTATTTACACAACACCCACAGTCACCGTCTTATATTTACAAATCACCCACAGTCACCGTCCTGTATTTACACATCACCCACGTTCACCATCCTGTATTTACACATCACCTAGTCACCGTCGTGTATTTACACATCACCCAATCACCATCCTGTATATACACATCACCCAGTCACCATTGTGTATTTACACATCACCCTGTCACCATTGTGTATTTACACATCACCCAGTCACCGTCCTGTATTTACACATAACCTACAGTCACCGTCCTGTATTTACACATCACCCACATTCACCATTGTGTATTTACACATCACCCAGTCACCATCTTGTATTTATACATCACCCACAGCCAGTATTCTGTATTTACACATCACCCACAGCCACCATCCTGTATTTACACATCAGCCACATTCACTGTCCTGTATTTACACATCACCCAGTCACTATCCTGTATTTATACATCACCCACAGACACTATTCTGTATTTACACATCACCCACAGCCACCATCCTGTATTTACACATCACCCACATTCACCGTCCTGTATTTACACATAACACACTGTCACCATCCTGTATTTACACATCACCCAGTAACCATCCTGGATTTACACATCACCCATACTCACCATCCTGTATTTTCACATCACCCACAGTCACCATCCTGTATTTACACATCACCCAATCACCGTCCAGTATTTATACATCACCCACAGTCACCGTCTTGTATATACACATCACCCAGTGACCGTCCTGTATTTACACATCACCCACAGTCGCTATTCTGTATTTACACTTAACCCACTGTTACCATCCTGTATTTACACATCACCCACTGTCACCATCCTGTATTTACACATCAGCCAATCACCATCCAGTACTTACACATCACACACAGTCACCATCCTGTATTTACACATCACCCATAGTCACCATCCTGTATTTACACATCATCCAGTCACCATCCTGTATTTCCACATAACCCTCAGTCACCATCCTTATTTACACATAACCCTCAGTCACCATCCTGTATTTACACATCACCCACAGTCACTGTCCTGTATTTACACATCACCCACAGCCACCATTCTGTATTTACACATCACTCAGTCACTGTCTTGTATTTACACATCACCCACAGTCACCGTCTTATATTTACAAATCACCCACAGTCACCGTCCTGTATTTACACCTAACCCTCAGTCACCATCCTGTATTAACACATCACCCACGTTCACCATCCTGTATTTAAACATCACCCAGTCACTATCCTGTATTTACACATTACCTACAGTCACCGTCCTGTATTTACACATAACCCTCAGTCACCATCCTGTATTAACACATCACCCACGTTCACCATCCTGTATTTACACATCACCCAGTCACCATTGTGTATTTACACATCACCCTGTCACCATTGTGTATTTACACATCATCCAGTCACCGTCCTGTAGTTACACATAACCCTCAGTCTCCATCCTGTATTAACACACCACCCACGTTCACCGTCCTGTGTTTACACATCACCCAGTCACCGTCCTGTATTTACACATAACCTACAGTCACAGTCCTGTATTTACACATCACCCAAATTCACCATTGTGTATTTACACATCACCCAGTCACCATCTTGTATTTATACATCACCCACAGCCACTATTCTGTATTTACACATCCCCCTCAACCACCATCCTGTATTTACACATCACCCACTTTCACTGTCCTGTACTTACACATCACCCAGTCACCATCCTGTATTTATACATCACCCACAGACACTATTCTGTATTTACACATCACCCACAGCCACCATCCTGTATTTACACATCACCCACATTCACCGTCCTGTATTTACACATAACACACTGTCACCATCCTGTATTTACACATCACCCAGTCACCATCCTGGATTTACACATCACCCAGTCACCATCGTGTATTTACACATCACCCAATCACCATCCTGTAGTTACACATCACCCAGTCACCATCGTGTATTTACACATCCCCCAATCACCATCCTGTATTTACACATCACCCATAGTCACCATTCTGTATTTACACATCACCCTCAGTCACCATCCTGTATTAACACATCACCCATGTTCACCATCTTGTATTTACACATCACCCAGTCACCGTCCTGTATTTACACAGAACATACAGTCACCGTCCTGTATTTACACATCACCCAGTCACCATCCTGTATTTATACATCACCCACAGCCACTATTCTGTATTTACACATCACCCACAGCCACCATCCTGTATTTTCACATCACCCACATTCACCGTCCTGTATTTACACATCACCCAGTCACCGTCCTGTATTTACACATCACCCACAGTCACCGTCCCGTATTTACACATCAATCACAGTCACTGTCCTGTATAAACACATCAGCCAGTGACCGTCCTGTATTTCCACATCAATCACAGTCAGCATAGTGTATTTACACATCCTCCACATTTATCTCCTGTATTTACACATCACCCACAGTCACCATCCTGTATTTACACATCACCCAGTCACCATCGTGTATTTACACATCACCCAATCACCATCCTGTATTTACACATCACCCAGTCACCATCGTGTATTTACACATCCCCCAATCACCATCCTGTATTTACACATCACCCATAGTCACCATTCTGTATTTACACATCACCCTCAGTCACCATCCTGTATTAACACATCACCCACGTTCACCAACCTGTATTTACACATCACCCAGTCACCGTCCTGTATTTACACATCACCCATAGTCACCATCCTGTATTTACACATCATCCAGTCACCGTCCTGTATTTCCACATCACCCACAGTCACCATCCTGTATTTACACATCACCCACATTCACCGTCCTGTATTTACACATCACCCAACCACCATCCTGTATTTACACATCATCCAGTCACCATCCTGTATTTCCACATCACCCACAGTCACCATCCTGTATTTACACATCACCCAGTCACCATTCTGTATTTACACATCACCCACAGCACCCATTCTGTATTTACACATCACCCAGTCACTGTCTTGTATTTACACATCACCCACAGTCACTGTCTTATATTTACAAATCACCCACCGTCACCATCCTGTATTTACACATAACCCTCAGTCACCACCCTGTATTTACACATCACCCACGTTCACCATCCTGTATTTACACATCACCCAGTCACCGTCCTGTATTTACACATAACCTACTGTCACAGTCCTGTATTTACACATCACCCACAGTCACCATCCTGTATTTACACATCACTCACGTTCACCATTGTGTATTTACACATCACCCAGTCACCATCTTGTATTTAAACATCACCCAGTCACCATCGTGTATTTACACATCACCCAGTCAAGGTCCTGTATTTACACATTACCTACAGTCACCGTCCTGTATTTACACATAACCCTCAGTCACCATCCTGTATTAACACATCACCCACGATTACCATCCTGTATTTACACATAATCCAGTCACCGTCCTGTATTTACATATAACCTACAGTCACCGTCCTGTATTTACACATCACCCAGTCACCGTCCTGTATTTACACATCACCCATAGTCACCATTCTGTATTTACACATCACCCAGTCACCGTCCTGTATTTACACATCACCCATAGTCACCATCCTGTATTTACACATCACCCAGTCACCGTCCTGTATTTACACATAACCTACAGTCACCGTCCTGTATTTACACATAACCCTCAGTCACCATCCTGTATTAACACATGACTCACATTCACCATTGTGTATTTACACATCACCCAGTCACCATCCTGTATTTATACATCACCCACAGCCACTATTCTGTATTTACACATCACCCACAGCCACCATCCTGTATTTACACATCAACCACATTCACCGTCCTGTATTTACACATCACCCACAGTAACCGTCCTCTATTTACACATCAATCACAGTCACTGTCCTGTATTTACACATCACCCATAGTCACCATTCTGTATTTACACATCACCCTGTCACCATTGTGTATTAACACATCATCCAGTCACCGTCCTGTATTTACACATAACCCTCAGTCACCATCCTGTATTAACACATCACCCACAGTCACCATCGTGTATTTACACATCACCCAGTCACCATCGTGTATTTACACATCACCCAATCACCATCCTGTATTTACACATCACCCAGTCACCGTCCTGTATTTACACATAACCTACAGTCACCGTCCTGTATTTACACATCACCCAGTCACCATCCTGTATTTATACATCACCCACAGCCACTATTCTGTATTTACACATCACCCACAGCCACCATCCTGTATTTACACATCACCCACATTCACCGTCCTGTATTTACACATCACCCAGTCACCGTCCTGTATTTACACATCACCCACAGTCACCGTCCTGTATTTACACATCAATCACTGTCACAGTCCTGTATAAACACATCAGCCAGTGACTGTCCTGTATTTCCACATCAATCACAGTCACCATACTGTATTTACACATCCTCCACATTTATCTCCTGTATTTACACATCACCCACAGTCACCATCCTGTATTTACACATCACCCAATCACCATCCTGTAGTTACACATGACGCAGTCACCATCGTGTATTTACACATCCCCCAATCATTATCCTGTATTTACACATCACCCATAGTCACCATTCTGTATTTACACATCACCCTCAGTCACCATCCTGTATTAACACATCACCCACGTTCACCATCCTGTATTTACACATCACCCTGTCACCGTCCTGTATTTACACAGAACCTACAGTCACCGTCCTGTATTTACACATCACCCAGTCACCATCCTGTATTTATACATCACCCACAGCCACTATTCTGTATTTACACATCACCCACAGCCACCATCCTGTATTTTCACATCACCCACATTCACCGTCCTGTATTTACACATCACCCAGTCACCGTCCTGTATTTACACATCACCCACAGTCACCGTCCTGTATTTACACATCAATCACAGTCACTGTCCTGTATAAACACATCAGCCAGTGACCGTCCTGTATTTCCACATCAATCACAGTCACCATCCTGTATTTACACATCACCCAGTCACCATCGTGTATTTACACATCACCCAGTCACCATCGTGTATTTACACATCACCCAATCACCATCCTGTATTTACACATCACCCAGTCACCATCGTGTATTTACACATCCCCCAATCACCATCCTGTATTTACACATCACCCATAGTCACCATTCTGTATTTACACATCACCCTCAGTCACCATCCTGTATTAACACATCACCCACGTTCACCATCCTGTATTTACACATCACCCAGTCACCGTCCTGTATTTACACATCACCCATAGTCACCATCCTGTATTTACACATCATCCAGTCACCGTCCTGTATTTCCATATCACCCACAGTCACCATCCTGTATTTACACATCACCCACATTCACCGTCCTGTATTTACACATCACCCAACCACCATCCTGTATTTACACATCATCCAGTCACCATCCTGTATTTCCACATCACCCACAGTCACCATCCTGTATTTACACATCACCCAGTCACCATTCTGTATTTACACATCACCCACAGCCACCATTCTGTATTTCCACATCACCCAGTCACTGTCTTGTATTTACACATCACCCATAGTCACTGTCTTATATTTACAAATCACCCACCGTCACCATCCTGTATTTACACATAACCCTCAGTCACCACCCTGTATTTACACATCACCCACGTTCACCATCCTGTATTTACACATCACCCAGTCACCATCGTGTATTTACACATCCCCCAATCACCATCCTGTATTTACACATCACCCATAGTCACCATTCTGTATTTACACATCACCCTCAGTCACCATCCTGTATTAACACATCACCCACGTTCACCATCCTGTATTTACACATCACCCAGTCACCGTCCTGTATTTACACATCACCCATAGTCACCATCCTGTATTTACACATCATCCAGTCACCGTCCTGTATTTCCACATCACCCACAGTCACCATCCTGTATTTACACATCACCCACATTCACCGTCCTGTATTTACACATCACCCAACCACCATCCTGTATTTACACATCATCCAGTCACCATCCTGTATTTCCACATCACCCACAGTCACCATCCTGTATTTACACATCACCCAGTCACCATTCTGTATTTACACATCACCCACAGCACCCATTCTGTATTTACACATCACCCAGTCACTGTCTTGTATTTACACATCACCCACAGTCACTGTCTTATATTTACAAATCACCCACCGTCACCATCCTGTATTTACACATAACCCTCAGTCACCACCCTGTATTTACACATCACCCACGTTCACCATCCTGTATTTACACATCACCCAGTCACCGTCCTGTATTTACACATAACCTACTGTCACCGTCCTGTATTTACACATCACCCACAGTCACCATCCTGTATTTACACATCACTCACGTTCACCATTGTGTATTTACACATCACCCAGTCACCATCTTGTATTTAAACATCACCCAGTCACCATCGTGTATTTACACATCACCCAGTCAAGGTCCTGTATTTACACATTACCTACAGTCACCGTCCTGTATTTACACATAACCCTCAGTCACCATCCTGTATTAACACATCACCCACGATTACCATCCTGTATTTACACATAATCCAGTCACCGTCCTGTATTTACATATAACCTACAGTCACCGTCCTGTATTTACACATCACCCAGTCACCGTCCTGTATTTACACATCACCCATAGTCACCATTCTGTATTTACACATCACCCAGTCACCGTCCTGTATTTACACATCACCCATAGTCACCATCCTGTATTTACACATCACCCAGTCACCGTCCTGTATTTACACATAACCTACAGTCACCGTCCTGTATTTACACATAACCCTCAGTCACCATCCTGTATTAACACATGACTCACATTCACCATTGTGTATTTACACATCACCCAGTCACCATCCTGTATTTATACATCACCCACAGCCACTATTCTGTATTTACACATCACCCACAGCCACCATCCTGTATTTACACATCAACCACATTCACCGTCCTGTATTTACACATCACCCACAGTAACCGTCCTCTATTTACACATCAATCACAGTCACTGTCCTGTATTTACACATCACCCATAGTCACCATTCTGTATTTACACATCACCCTGTCACCATTGTGTATTAACACATCATCCAGTCACCGTCCTGTATTTACACATAACCCTCAGTCACCATCCTGTATTAACACATCACCCACAGTCACCATCGTGTATTTACACATCACCCAGTCACCATCGTGTATTTACACATCACCCAATCACCATCCTGTATTTACACATCACCCAGTCACCGTCCTGTATTTACACATAACCTACAGTCACCGTCCTGTATTTACACATCACCCAGTCACCATCCTGTATTTATACATCACCCACAGCCACTATTCTGTATTTACACATCACCCACAGCCACCATCCTGTATTTACACATCACCCACATTCACCGTCCTGTATTTACACATCACCCAGTCACCGTCCTGTATTTACACATCACCCACAGTCACCGTCCTGTATTTACACATCAATCACTGTCACAGTCCTGTATAAACACATCAGCCAGTGACTGTCCTGTATTTCCACATCAATCACAGTCACCATACTGTATTTACACATCCTCCACATTTATCTCCTGTATTTACACATCACCCACAGTCACCATCCTGTATTTACACATCACCCAATCACCATCCTGTAGTTACACATCACGCAGTCACCATCGTGTATTTACACATCCCCCAATCATTATCCTGTATTTACACAGCACCCATAGTCACCATTCTGTATTTACACATCACCCTCAGTCACCATCCTGTATTAACACATCACCCACGTTCACCATCCTGTATTTACACATCACCCTGTCACCGTCCTGTATTTACACAGAACCTACAGTCACCGTCCTGTATTTACACATCACCCAGTCACCATCCTGTATTTATACATCACCCACAGCCACTATTCTGTATTTACACATCACCCACAGCCACCATCCTGTATTTTCACATCACCCACATTCACCGTCCTGTATTTACACATCACCCAGTCACCGTCCTGTATTTACACATCACCCACAGTCACCGTCCTGTATTTACACATCAATCACAGTCACTGTCCTGTATAAACACATCAGCCAGTGACCGTCCTGTATTTCCACATCAATCACAGTCACCATCCTGTATTTACACATCACCCAGTCACCATCGTGTATTTACACATCACCCAGTCACCATCGTGTATTTACACATCACCCAATCACCATCCTGTATTTACACATCACCCAGTCACCATCGTGTATTTACACATCCCCCAATCACCATCCTGTATTTACACATCACCCATAGTCACCATTCTGTATTTACACATCACCCTCAGTCACCATCCTGTATTAACACATCACCCACGTTCACCATCCTGTATTTACACATCACCCAGTCACCGTCCTGTATTTACACATCACCCATAGTCACCATCCTGTATTTACACATCATCCAGTCACCGTCCTGTATTTCCATATCACCCACAGTCACCATCCTGTATTTACACATCACCCACATTCACCGTCCTGTATTTACACATCACCCAACCACCATCCTGTATTTACACATCATCCAGTCACCATCCTGTATTTCCACATCACCCACAGTCACCATCCTGTATTTACACATCACCCAGTCACCATTCTGTATTTACACATCACCCACAGCCACCATTCTGTATTTCCACATCACCCAGTCACTGTCTTGTATTTACACATCACCCATAGTCACTGTCTTATATTTACAAATCACCCACCGTCACCATCCTGTATTTACACATAACCCTCAGTCACCACCCTGTATTTACACATCACCCACGTTCACCATCCTGTATTTACACATCACCCAGTCACCGTCCTGTATTTACACATAACCTGCAGTCACCGTCCTGTATTTACACATCACCCACAGTCACCATCCTGTATTTACACATCACTCACGTTCACCATTGTGTATTTACACATCACCCAGTCACCATCTTGTATTTAAACATCACCCAGTCACCATCGTGTATTTACACATCACCCAGTCACCATCCTGTATTTACACATCACCCACGTTCACCATCCTGTATTTACACATCACCCAGTCAAGGTCCTGTATTTACACATTACCTACAGTCACCGTCCTGTATTTACACATCACCCTCAGTCACCATCCTGTATTAACACATCACCCACGTTCACCATCCTGTATTTACACATCACCCAGTCACCGTCCTGTATTTACACATCACCCATAGTCACCATCCTGTATTTACACATCATCCAGTTACCGTCCTGTATTTCCATATCACCCACAGTCACCATCCTGTATTTACACATCACCCACATTCACCGTCCTGTATTTACACATCACCCAACCACCATCCTGTATTTACACATCATCCAGTCACCATCCTGTATTTCCACATCACCCACAGTCACCATCCTGTATTTACACATCACCCAGTCACCATTCTGTATTTACACATCACCCACAGCCACCATTCTGTATTTCCACATCACCCAGTCACTGTCTTGTATTTACACATCACCCATAGTCACTGTCTTATATTTACAAATCACCCACCGTCACCATCCTGTATTTACACATAACCCTCAGTCACCACCCTGTATTTACACATCACCCACGTTCACCGTCCTGTATTTACACATAACCTACAGTCACCGTCCTGTATTTACACATCACCCACAGTCACCATCCTGTATTTACACATCACTCACGTTCACCATTGTGTATTTACACATCACCCAGTCACCATCTTGTATTTAAACATCACCCAGTCACCATCGTGTATTTACACATCACCCAGTCACCATCCTGTATTTACACATCACCCACGTTCACCATCCTGTATTTACACATCACCCAGTCAAGGTCCTGTATTTACACATTACCTACAGTCACCGTCCTGTATTTACACATAACCCTCAGTCACCATCCTGTATTAACACATCACCCATGTTCACCATCTTGTATTTACACATCACCCAGTCACCGTCCTGTATTTACACAGAACATACAGTCACCGTCCTGTATTTACACATCACCCAGTCACCATCCTGTATTTATACATCACCCACAGCCACTATTCTGTATTTACACATCACCCACAGCCACCATCCTGTATTTTCACATCACCCACATTCACCGTCCTGTATTTACACATCACCCAGTCACCGTCCTGTATTTACACATCACCCACAGTCACCGTCCTGTATTTACACATCAATCACAGTCACTGTCCTGTATAAACACATCAGCCAGTGACCGTCCTGTATTTCCACATCAATCACAGTCAGCATAGTGTATTTACACATCCTCCACATTTATCTCCTGTATTTACACATCACCCACAGTCACCATCCTGTATTTACACATCACCCAGTCACCATCGTGTATTTACACATCACCCAATCACCATCCTGTATTTACACATCACCCAGTCACCATCGTGTATTTACACATCCCCCAATCACCATCCTGTATTTACACATCACCCATAGTCACCATTCTGTATTTACACATCACCCTCAGTCACCATCCTGTATTAACACATCACCCACGTTCACCATCCTGTATTTACACATCACCCAGTCACCGTCCTGTATTTACACATCACCCATAGTCACCATCCTGTATTTACACATCATCCAGTCACCGTCCTGT
Organism: Mobula birostris; assembly: GCF_030028105.1. NCBI lineage: Eukaryota > Metazoa > Chordata > Chondrichthyes > Myliobatiformes > Myliobatidae > Mobula > Mobula birostris. Next base: position 41,735,890 of record NC_092380.1, on the reverse strand, counting down.
ATTTCCACATCACCCACAGTCACCATCCTGTATTTACACATCACCCACATTCACCGTCCTGTATTTACACATCACCCAACCACCATCCTGTATTTACACATCATCCAGTCACCATCCTGTATTTCCACATCACCCACAGTCACCATCCTGTATTTACACATCACCCAGTCACCATTCTGTATATACACATCACCCACAGCCACCATTCTGTATTTACACATCACCCAGTCACTGTCTTGTATTTACACATCACCCACAGTCACTGTCTTATATTTACAAATCACCCACCGTCACCATCCTGTATTTACACATAACCCTCAGTCACCACCCTGTATTTACACATCACCCACGTTCACCATCCTGGATTTACACATCACCCAGTCACCGTCCTGTATTTACACATAACCTACTGTCACCGTCCTGTATTTACACATCACCCACAGTCACCATCCTGTATTTACACATCACTCACGTTCACCATTGTGTATTTACACATCACCCAGTCACCATCTTGTATTTAAACATCACCCAGTCACCATCGTGTATTTACACATCACCCAGTCACCATCCTGTATTTACACATCACCCGCGTTCACCATCCTGTATTTACACATCACCCAGTCAAGTTCCTGTATTTACACATCACCCACATTCACCGTCCTGTATTTACACATCACCCAACCACCATCCTGTATTTACACATCATCCAGTCACCATCCTGTATTTCCACATCACCCACAGTCACCATCCTGTATTTACACATCACCCAGTCACCATTCTGTATTTACACATCACCCACAGCCACCATTCTGTATTTCCACATCACCCAGTCACTGTCTTGTATTTACACATCACCCATAGTCACTGTCTTATATTTACAAATCACCCACCGTCACCATCCTGTATTTACACATAACCCTCAGTCACCACCCTGTATTTACACATCACCCACGTTCACCGTCCTGTATTTACACATAACCTACAGTCACCGTCCTGTATTTACACATCACCCACAGTCACCATCCTGTATTTACACATCACTCACGTTCACCATTGTGTATTTACACATCACCCAGTCACCATCTTGTATTTAAACATCACCCAGTCACCATCGTGTATTTACACATCACCCAGTCACCATCCTGTATTTACACATCACCCACGTTCACCATCCTGTATTTACACATCACCCAGTCAAGGTCCTGTATTTACACATTACCTACAGTCACCGTCCTGTATTTACACATAACCCTCAGTCACCATCCTGTATTAACACATCACCCATGTTCACCATCTTGTATTTACACATCACCCAGTCACCATCCTGTATTTATACATCACCCACAGCCACTATTCTGTATTTACACATCACCCACAGCCACCATCCTGTATTTTCACATCACCCACATTCACCGTCCTGTATTTACACATCACCCAGTCACCGTCCTGTATTTACACATCACCCACAGTCACCGTCCTGTATTTACACATCAATCACAGTCACTGTCCTGTATAAACACATCAGCCAGTGACCGTCCTGTATTTCCACATCAATCACAGTCAGCATAGTGTATTTACACATCCTCCACATTTATCTCCTGTATTTACACATCACCCACAGTCACCATCCTGTATTTACACATCACCCAGTCACCATCGTGTATTTACACATCACCCAATCACCATCCTGTATTTACACATCACCCAGTCACCATCGTGTATTTACACATCCCCCAATCACCATCCTGTATTTACACATCACCCATAGTCACCATTCTGTATTTACACATCACCCTCAGTCACCATCCTGTATTAACACATCACCCACGTTCACCATCCTGTATTTACACATCACCCAGTCACCGTCCTGTATTTACACATCACCCATAGTCACCATCCTGTATTTACACATCATCCAGTCACCGTCCTGTATTTCCACATCACCCACAGTCACCATCCTGTATTTACACATCACCCACATTCACCGTCCTGTATTTACACATCACCCAACCACCATCCTGTATTTACACATCATCCAGTCACCATCCTGTATTTCCACATCACCCACAGTCACCATCCTGTATTTACACATCACCCAGTCACCATTCTGTATTTACACATCACCCACAGCCACCATTCTGTATTTACACATCACCCAGTCACTGTCTTGTATTTACACATCACCCACAGTCACTGTCTTATATTTACAAATCACCCACCGTCACCATCCTGTATTTACACATAACCCTCAGTCACCACCCTGTATTTACACATCACCCACGTTCACCATCCTGGATTTACACATCACCCAGTCACCGTCCTGTATTTACACATAACCTACTGTCACCGTCCTGTATTTACACATCACCCACAGTCACCATCCTGTATTTACACATCACTCACGTTCACCATTGTGTATTTACACATCACCCAGTCACCATCTTGTATTTAAACATCACCCAGTCACCATCGTGTATTTACACATCACCCAGTCACCATCCTGTATTTACACATCACCCACGTTCACCATCCTGTATTTACACATCACCCAGTCAAGGTCCTGTATTTACACATTACCTACAGTCACCGTCCTGTATTTACACATAACCCTCAGTCACCATCCTGTATTAACACATCACCCACGTTCACCATCCTGTATTTACACATAATCCAGTCACCGTCCTGTATTTACATATAACCTACAGTCACCGTCCTGTATTTACACATCACCCAGTCACCGTCCTGTATTTACACATCACCCATAGTCACCATTCTGTATTTACACATCACCCAGTCACCGTCCTGTATTTACACATCACCCATAGTCACCATCCTGTATTTACACATCACCCAGTCACCGTCCTGTATTTACACATAACCTACAGTCACCGTCCTGTATTTACACATAACCCTCAGTCACCATCCTGTATTAACACATGACTCACATTCACCATTGTGTATTTACACATCACCCAGTCACCATCCTGTATTTATACATCACCCACAGCCACTATTCTGTATTTACACATCACCCACAGCCACCATCCTGTATTTACACATCAACCACATTCACCGTCCTGTATTTACACATCACCCACAGTAACCGTCCTCTATTTACACATCAATCACAGTCACTGTCCTGTATTTACACATCACCCATAGTCACCATTCTGTATTTACACATCACCCTGTCACCATTGTGTATTAACACATCATCCAGTCACCGTCCTGTATTTACACATAACCCTCAGTCACCATCCTTTATTAACACATCACCCACAGTCACCATCGTGTATTTACACATCACCCAGTCACCATCCTGTATTTACACATCACCCAGTCACCGTCCTGTATTTACACATAACCTACAGTCACCGTCCTGTATTTACACATCACCCAGTCACCATCCTGTATTTATACATCACCCACAGCCACTATTCTGTATTTACACATCACCCACAGCCACCATCCTGTATTTACACATCACCCACATTCACCGTCCTGTATTTACACATCACCCAGTCACCGTCCTGTATTTACACATCACCCACAGTCACCGTCCTGTATTTACACATCAATCACTGTCACAGTCCTGTATAAACACATCAGCCAGTGACTGTCCTGTATTTCCACATCAATCACAGTCACCATACTGTATTTACACATCCTCCACATTTATCTCCTGTATTTACACATCACCCACAGTCACCATCCTGTATTTACACATCACCCAATCACCATCCTGTAGTTACACATCACCCAGTCACCATCGTGTATTTACACATCCCCCAATCATTATCCTGTATTTACACATCACCCATAGTCACCATTCTGTATTTACACATCACCCTCAGTCACCATCCTGTATTAACACATCACCCACGTTCACCATCCTGTATTTACACATCACCCTGTCACCGTCCTGTATTTACACAGAACCTACAGTCACCGTCCTGTATTTACACATCACCCAGTCACCATCCTGTATTTATACATCACCCACAGCCACTATTCTGTATTTTCACATCACCCACATTCACCGTCCTGTATTTACACATCACCCAGTCACCGTCCTGCATTTACACATCACCCACAGTCACCGTCCTGTATTTCCACATCAATCACAGTCACCATCCTGTATTTACACATCACCCAGTCACCATCGTGTATTTACACATCACCCAATCACCATCCTGTATTTACACATCACCCAGTCACCATCGTGTATTTACACATCCCCCAATCACCATCCTGTATTTACACATCACCCATAGTCACCATTCTGTATTTACACATCACCCTCAGTCACCATCCTGTATTAACACATCACCCACGTTCACCATCCTGTATTTACACATCACCCAGTCACCGTCCTGTATTTACACATCACCCATAGTCACCATCCTGTATTTACACATCATCCAGTCACCGTCCTGTATTTCCATATCACCCACAGTCACCATCCTGTATTTACACATCACCCACATTCACCGTCCTGTATTTACACATCACCCAACCACCATCCTGTATTTACACATCATCCAGTCACCATCCTGTATTTCCACATCACCCACAGTCACCATCCTGTATTTACACATCACCCAGTCACCATTCTGTATTTCCACATCACCCAGTCACTGTGTTGTATTTACACATCACCCATAGTCACTGTCTTATATTTACAAATCACCCACCGTCACCATCCTGTATTTACACATAACCCTCAGTCACCACCCTGTATTTACACATCACCCACGTTCACCATCCTGTATTTACACATCACCCAGTCACCGTCCTGTATTTACACATAACCTACAGTCACCGTCCTGTATTTACACATCACCCACAGTCACCATCCTGTATTTACACATCACTCACGTTCACCATTGTGTATTTACACATCACCCAGTCACCATCTTGTATTTAAACATCACCCAGTCACCATCGTGTATTTACACATCACCCAGTCACCATCCTGTATTTACACATCACCCACGTTCACCATCCTGTATTTACACATCACCCAGTCAAGGTCCTGTATTTACACATTACCTACAGTCACCGTCCTGTATTTACACATAACCCTCAGTCACCATCCTGTATTAACACATCACCCATGTTCACCATCTTGTATTTACACATCACCCAGTCACCGTCCTGTATTTACACAGAACATACAGTCACCGTCCTGTATTTACACATCACCCAGTCACCATCCTGTATTTATACATCACCCACAGCCACTATTCTGTATTTACACATCACCCACAGCCACCATCCTGTATTTTCACATCACCCACATTCACCGTCCTGTATTTACACATCACCCAGTCACCGTCCTGTATTTACACATCACCCACAGTCACCGTCCTGTATTTACACATCAATCACAGTCACTGTCCTGTATAAACACATCAGCCAGTGACCGTCCTGTATTTCCACATCAATCACAGTCAGCATAGTGTATTTACACATCCTCCACATTTATCTCCTGTATTTACACATCACCCACAGTCACCATCCTGTATTTACACATCACCCAGTCACCATCGTGTATTTACACATCACCCAATCACCATCCTGTATTTACACATCACCCAGTCACCATCGTGTATTTACACATCCCCCAATCACCATCCTGTATTTACACATCACCCATAGTCACCATTCTGTATTTACACATCACCCTCAGTCACCATCCTGTATTAACACATCACCCACGTTCACCATCCTGTATTTACACATCACCCAGTCACCGTCCTGTATTTACACATCACCCATAGTCACCATCCTGTATTTACACATCATCCAGTCACCGTCCTGTATTTCCACATCACCCACAGTCACCATCCTGTATTTACACATCACCCACATTCACCGTCCTGTATTTACACATCACCCAACCACCATCCTGTATTTACACATCATCCAGTCACCATCCTGTATTTCCACATCACCCACAGTCACCATCCTGTATTTACACATCACCCAGTCACCATTCTGTATATACACATCACCCACAGCCACCATTCTGTATTTACACATCACCCAGTCACTGTCTTGTATTTACACATCACCCACAGTCACTGTCTTATATTTACAAATCACCCACCGTCACCATCCTGTATTTACACATAACCCTCAGTCACCACCCTGTATTTACACATCACCCACGTTCACCATCCTGGATTTACACATCACCCAGTCACCGTCCTGTATTTACACATAACCTACTGTCACCGTCCTGTATTTACACATCACCCACAGTCACCATCCTGTATTTACACATCACTCACGTTCACCATTGTGTATTTACACATCACCCAGTCACCATCTTGTATTTAAACATCACCCAGTCACCATCGTGTATTTACACATCACCCAGTCACCATCCTGTATTTACACATCACCCGCGTTCACCATCCTGTATTTACACATCACCCAGTCAAGTTCCTGTATTTACACATCACCCACATTCACCGTCCTGTATTTACACATCACCCAACCACCATCCTGTATTTACACATCATCCAGTCACCATCCTGTATTTCCACATCACCCACAGTCACCATCCTGTATTTACACATCACCCAGTCACCATTCTGTATTTACACATCACCCACAGCCACCATTCTGTATTTCCACATCACCCAGTCACTGTCTTGTATTTACACATCACCCATAGTCACTGTCTTATATTTACAAATCACCCACCGTCACCATCCTGTATTTACACATAACCCTCAGTCACCACCCTGTATTTACACATCACCCACGTTCACCGTCCTGTATTTACACATAACCTACAGTCACCGTCCTGTATTTACACATCACCCACAGTCACCATCCTGTATTTACACATCACTCACGTTCACCATTGTGTATTTACACATCACCCAGTCACCATCTTGTATTTAAACATCACCCAGTCACCATCGTGTATTTACACATCACCCAGTCACCATCCTGTATTTACACATCACCCACGTTCACCATCCTGTATTTACACATCACCCAGTCAAGGTCCTGTATTTACACATTACCTACAGTCACCGTCCTGTATTTACACATAACCCTCAGTCACCATCCTGTATTAACACATCACCCATGTTCACCATCTTGTATTTACACATCACCCAGTCACCATCCTGTATTTATACATCACCCACAGCCACTATTCTGTATTTACACATCACCCACAGCCACCATCCTGTATTTTCACATCACCCACATTCACCGTCCTGTATTTACACATCACCCAGTCACCGTCCTGTATTTACACATCACCCACAGTCACCGTCCTGTATTTACACATCAATCACAGTCACTGTCCTGTATAAACACATCAGCCAGTGACCGTCCTGTATTTCCACATCAATCACAGTCAGCATAGTGTATTTACACATCCTCCACATTTATCTCCTGTATTTACACATCACCCACAGTCACCATCCTGTATTTACACATCACCCAGTCACCATCGTGTATTTACACATCACCCAATCACCATCCTGTATTTACACATCACCCAGTCACCATCGTGTATTTACACATCCCCCAATCACCATCCTGTATTTACACATCACCCATAGTCACCATTCTGTATTTACACATCACCCTCAGTCACCATCCTGTATTAACACATCACCCACGTTCACCATCCTGTATTTACACATCACCCAGTCACCGTCCTGTATTTACACATCACCCATAGTCACCATCCTGTATTTACACATCATCCAGTCACCGTCCTGTATTTCCACATCACCCACAGTCACCATCCTGTATTTACACATCACCCACATTCACCGTCCTGTATTTACACATCACCCAACCACCATCCTGTATTTACACATCATCCAGTCACCATCCTGTATTTCCACATCACCCACAGTCACCATCCTGTATTTACACATCACCCAGTCACCATTCTGTATTTACACATCACCCACAGCCACCATTCTGTATTTACACATCACCCAGTCACTGTCTTGTATTTACACATCACCCACAGTCACTGTCTTATATTTACAAATCACCCACCGTCACCATCCTGTATTTACACATAACCCTCAGTCACCACCCTGTATTTACACATCACCCACGTTCACCATCCTGGATTTACACATCACCCAGTCACCGTCCTGTATTTACACATAACCTACTGTCACCGTCCTGTATTTACACATCACCCACAGTCACCATCCTGTATTTACACATCACTCACGTTCACCATTGTGTATTTACACATCACCCAGTCACCATCTTGTATTTAAACATCACCCAGTCACCATCGTGTATTTACACATCACCCAGTCACCATCCTGTATTTACACATCACCCACGTTCACCATCCTGTATTTACACATCACCCAGTCAAGGTCCTGTATTTACACATTACCTACAGTCACCGTCCTGTATTTACACATAACCCTCAGTCACCATCCTGTATTAACACATCACCCACGTTCACCATCCTGTATTTACACATAATCCAGTCACCGTCCTGTATTTACATATAACCTACAGTCACCGTCCTGTATTTACACATCACCCAGTCACCGTCCTGTATTTACACATCACCCATAGTCACCATTCTGTATTTACACATCACCCAGTCACCGTCCTGTATTTACACATCACCCATAGTCACCATCCTGTATTTACACATCACCCAGTCACCGTCCTGTATTTACACATAACCTACAGTCACCGTCCTGTATTTACACATAACCCTCAGTCACCATCCTGTATTAACACATGACTCACATTCACCATTGTGTATTTACACATCACCCAGTCACCATCCTGTATTTATACATCACCCACAGCCACTATTCTGTATTTACACATCACCCACAGCCACCATCCTGTATTTACACATCAACCACATTCACCGTCCTGTATTTACACATCACCCACAGTAACCGTCCTCTATTTACACATCAATCACAGTCACTGTCCTGTATTTACACATCACCCATAGTCACCATTCTGTATTTACACATCACCCTGTCACCATTGTGTATTAACACATCATCCAGTCACCGTCCTGTATTTACACATAACCCTCAGTCACCATCCTTTATTAACACATCACCCACAGTCACCATCGTGTATTTACACATCACCCAGTCACCATCCTGTATTTACACATCACCCAGTCACCGTCCTGTATTTACACATAACCTACAGTCACCGTCCTGTATTTACACATCACCCAGTCACCATCCTGTATTTATACATCACCCACAGCCACTATTCTGTATTTACACATCACCCACAGCCACCATCCTGTATTTACACATCACCCACATTCACCGTCCTGTATTTACACATCACCCAGTCACCGTCCTGTATTTACACATCACCCACAGTCACCGTCCTGTATTTACACATCAATCACTGTCACAGTCCTGTATAAACACATCAGCCAGTGACTGTCCTGTATTTCCACATCAATCACAGTCACCATACTGTATTTACACATCCTCCACATTTATCTCCTGTATTTACACATCACCCACAGTCACCATCCTGTATTTACACATCACCCAATCACCATCCTGTAGTTACACATCACCCAGTCACCATCGTGTATTTACACATCCCCCAATCATTATCCTGTATTTACACATCACCCATAGTCACCATTCTGTATTTACACATCACCCTCAGTCACCATCCTGTATTAACACATCACCCACGTTCACCATCCTGTATTTACACATCACCCTGTCACCGTCCTGTATTTACACAGAACCTACAGTCACCGTCCTGTATTTACACATCACCCAGTCACCATCCTGTATTTATACATCACCCACAGCCACTATTCTGTATTTTCACATCACCCACATTCACCGTCCTGTATTTACACATCACCCAGTCACCGTCCTGCATTTACACATCACCCACAGTCACCGTCCTGTATTTCCACATCAATCACAGTCACCATCCTGTATTTACACATCACCCAGTCACCATCGTGTATTTACACATCACCCAATCACCATCCTGTATTTACACATCACCCAGTCACCATCGTGTATTTACACATCCCCCAATCACCATCCTGTATTTACACATCACCCATAGTCACCATTCTGTATTTACACATCACCCTCAGTCACCATCCTGTATTAACACATCACCCACGTTCACCATCCTGTATTTACACATCACCCAGTCACCGTCCTGTATTTACACATCACCCATAGTCACCATCCTGTATTTACACATCATCCAGTCACCGTCCTGTATTTCCATATCACCCACAGTCACCATCCTGTATTTACACATCACCCACATTCACCGTCCTGTATTTACACATCACCCAACCACCATCCTGTATTTACACATCATCCAGTCACCATCCTGTATTTCCACATCACCCACAGTCACCATCCTGTATTTACACATCACCCAGTCACCATTCTGTATTTCCACATCACCCAGTCACTGTGTTGTATTTACACATCACCCATAGTCACTGTCTTATATTTACAAATCACCCACCGTCACCATCCTGTATTTACACATAACCCTCAGTCACCACCCTGTATTTACACATCACCCACGTTCACCATCCTGTATTTACACATCACCCAGTCACCGTCCTGTATTTACACATAACCTACAGTCACCGTCCTGTATTTACACATCACCCACAGTCACCATCCTGTATTTACACATCACTCACGTTCACCATTGTGTATTTACACATCACCCAGTCACCATCTTGTATTTAAACATCACCCAGTCACCATCGTGTATTTACACATCACCCAGTCACCATCCTGTATTTACACATCACCCACGTTCACCATCCTGTATTTACACATCACCCAGTCAAGGTCCTGTATTTACACATTACCTACAGTCACCGTCCTGTATTTACACATAACCCTCAGTCACCATCCTGTATTAACACATCACCCACGTTCACCATCCTGTATTTACACATAATCCAGTCACCGTCCTGTATTTACACATAACCTACAGTCACCGTCCTGTATTTACACATCACCCAGTCACCATCGTGTATTTACACATCTCCCAATCACCATCCTGTATTTACACATCACCCATAGTCACCATTCTGTATTTACACATCACCCTCAGTCACCATCCTGTATTAACACATCACCCACGTTCACCATCCTGTATTTACACATCACCCAGTCACCGTCCTGTATTTACACATCACCCATAGTCACCATCCTGTATTTACACATCATCCAGTCACCGTCCTGTATTTCCATATCACCCACAGTCACCATCCTGTATTTACACATCACCCACATTCACCGTCCTGTATTTACACATCACCCAACCACCATCCTGTATTTACACATCATCCAGTCACCATCCTGTATTTCCACATCACCCACAGTCACCATCCTGTATTTACACATCACCCACAGCCACCATTCTGTATTTCCACATCACCCAGTCACTGTCTTGTATTTACACATCACCCATAGTCACTGTCTTATATTTACAAATCACCCGTCACCATCCTGTATTTACACATAACCCTCAGTCACCACCCTGTATTTACACATCACCCACGTTCACCATCCTGTATTTACACATCACCCAGTCACCGTCCTGTATTTACACATAACCTACAGTCACCGTCCTGTATTTACACATCACCCACAGTCACCATCCTGTATTTACACATCACTCACGTTCACCATTGTGTATTTACACATCACCCAGTCACCATCTTGTATTTAAACATCACCCAGTCACCATCGTGTATTTACACATCACCCAGTCACCATCCTGTATTTACACATCACCCACGTTCACCATCCTGTATTTACACATCACCCAGTCAAGGTCCTGTATTTACACATTACCTACAGTCACCGTCCTGTATTTACACATAACCCTCAGTCACCATCCTGTATTAACACATCACCCACGTTCACCATCCTGTATTTACACATAATCCAGTCACCGTCCTGTATTTACACATAACCTACAGTCACCGTCCTGTATTTACACATCACCCAGTCACCGTCCTGTATTTACACATCACCCATAGTCACCATTCTGTATTTACACATCACCCAGTCACCGTCCTGTATTTACACATCACCCATAGTCACCATCCTGTATGTACACATCACCCAGTCACCGTCCTGTATTTACACATAACCTACAGTCACCGTCCTGTATTTACACATAACCCTCAGTCACCATCCTGTATTAACACATCACTCACATTCACCATTGTGTATTTACACATCACCCAGTCACCATCCTGTATTTATACATCACCCACAGCCACTATTCTGTATTTACACATCACCCACAGCCAGCATCCTGTATTTACACATCACCCACATTCACCGTCCTGTATTTACACATCACCCACAGTAACCGTCCTCTATTTACACATCAATCACAGTCACTGTCCTGTATTTACACATCACCCATAGTCACCATTCTGTATTTACACATCACCCTGTCACCATTGTGTAGTTTCACATCATCCAGTCACCGTCCTGTATTTACACATAACCCTCAGTCACCATCCTGTATTAACACATCACCCACAGTCACCATCGTGTATTTACACATCACCCAGTCACCATCGTGTATTTACACATCACCCAATCACCATCCTGTATTTACACATCACCCAGTCACCGTCCTGTATTTACACATAACCTACAGTCACCATCCTGTATTTACACATCACCCAGTCACCATCCTGTATTTATACATCACCCACAGCCACTATTCTGTATTTACACATCACCCACAGCCACCATCCTGTACTTACACATCACCCACATTCACCGTCCTGTATTTACACATCACCCAGTCACCGTCCTGTATTTACACATCACCCACAGTCACCGTCCTGTATTTACACATCAATCACTGTCACAGTCCTGTATAAACACATCAGCCAGTGACTGTCCTGTATTTCCACATCATTCACAGTCACCATACTGTATTTACACATCCTCCACATTTATCTCCTGTATTTACACATCACCCACAGTCACCATCCTGTATTTACACATCACCCAATCACCATCCTGTAGTTACACATCACCCAGTCACCATCGTGTATTTACACATCCCCCAATCATTATCCTGTATTTACACATCACCCATAGTCACCATTCTGTATTTACACATCACCCTCAGTCACCATCCTGTATTAACACATCACCCACGTTCACCATCCTGTATTTACACATCACCCTGTCACCGTCCTGTATTTACACAGAACCTACAGTCACCGTCCTGTATTTACACATCACCCAGTCACCGTCCTGTATTTATACATCAATCACAGTCACTGTCCTGTATAAACACATCAGCCAGTGACCGTCCTGTATTTCCACATCAATCACAGTCACCATCCTGTATTTACACATCACCCAGTCACCATCGTGTATTTACACATCACCCAATCACCATCCTGTATTTACACATCACCCAGTCACCATCGTGTATTTACACATCCCCCAATCACCATCCTGTATTTACACATCACCCATAGTCACCATTCTGTATTTACACATCACCCTCAGTCACCATCCTGTATTAACACATCACCCACGTTCACCATCCTGTATTTACACATCACCCAGTCACCGTCCTGTATTTACACATCACCCATAGTCACCATCCTGTATTTACACATCATCCAGTCACCGTCCTGTATTTCCATATCACCCACAGTCACCATCCTGTATTTACACATCACCCACATTCACCGTCCTGTATTTACACATCACCCAACCACCATCCTGTATTTACACATCATCCAGTCACCATCCTGTATTTCCACATCACCCACAGTCACCATCCTGTATTTACACATCACCCAGTCACCATTCTGTATTTACACATCACCCACAGCCACCATTCTGTATTTCCACATCACCCAGTCACTGTCTTGTATTTACACATCACCCATAGTCACTGTCTTATATTTACAAATCACCCACCGTCAACATCCTGTATTTACACATAACCCTCAGTCACCACCCTGTATTTACACATCACCCACGTTCACCATCCTGTATTTACACATCACCCAGTCACCGTCCTGTATTTACACATAACCTACAGTCACCGTCCTGTATTTACACATCACCCACAGTCACCATCCTGTATTTACACATCACTCACGTTCACCATTGTGTATTTACACATCACCCAGTCACCATCTTGTATTTAAACATCACCCAGTCACCATCGTGTATTTACACATCACCCAGTCACCATCCTGTATTTACACATCACCCACGTTCACCATCCTGTATTTACACATCACCCAGTCAAGGTCCTGTATTTACACATTACCTACAGTCACCGTCCTGTATTTACACATAACCCTCAGTCACCATCCTGTATTAACACATCACCCACGTTCACCATCCTGTATTTACACATAATCCAGTCACCGTCCTGTATTTACACATAACCTACAGTCACCGTCCTGTATTTACACATCACCCAGTCACCGTCCTGTATTTACACATCACCCATAGTCACCATTCTGTATTTACACATCACCCAGTCACCGTCCTGTATTTACACATCACCCATAGTCACCATCCTGTATGTACACATCACCCAGTCACCGTCCTGTATTTACACATAACCTACAGTCACCGTCCTGTATTTACACATAACCCTCAGTCACCATCCTGTATTAACACATCACTCACATTCACCATTGTGTATTTACACATCACCCAGTCACCATCCTGTATTTATACATCACCCACAGCCACTATTCTGTATTTACACATCACCCACAGCCACCATCCTGTATTTACACATCACCCACATTCACCGTCCTGTATTTACACATCACCCACAGTAACCGTCCTCTATTTACACATCAATCACAGTCACTGTCCTGTATTTACACATCACCCATAGTCACCATTCTGTATTTACACATCACCCTGTCACCATTGTGTATTTACACATCATCCAGTCACCGTCCTGTATTTACACATAACCCTCAGTCACCATCCTGTATTAACACATCACCCACAGTCACCATCGTGGATTTACACATCACCGAGTCACCATCGTGTATTTACACATCACCCAATCACCATCCTGTATTTACACATCACCCAGTCACCATTGTGTATTTACACATCATCCAGTCACCGTCCTGTAGTTACACATAACCCTCAGTCTCCATCCTGTATTAACACACCACCCACGTTCACCGTCCTGTATATACACATCACCCAACACCGTCCTGTATTTACACATAACCTACAGTCACCGTCCTGTATTTACACATCACCCACATTCACCATTGTGTATTTACACATCACCCAGTCACCATCTTGTATTTATACATCACCCACAGCCACTATTCTGTATTTACACATCACCCACAGCCACCATCCTGTATTTACACATCACCCACATTCACTGTCCTGTATTTACACATCACCCAGTCACCATCCTGTATTTATACATCACCCACAGACACTATTCTGTATTTACACATCACCCACAGCCACCATCCTGTATTTACACATCACCCACATTCACCGTCCTGTATTTACACATCACGCACAGTCACCGTCCTGTATTTACACATCAATCGCAGTCACCGTCCTGTATATACACATCACCCACGGTCACCATCCTTATTTACACATCACCCACATTCACTGTCCTTTATTTACACATCACCCACAGTCACTGTCCTGTATTTACACATCAATCACAGTCATCGTCCTGTACTTACACATCACCCAGTCACCATCCTGTATTTACACATCACCCACAGCCACCATTCTGTATATACACATTACCCAGTCACTGTCTTGTATTTAGACATCACCCAGTCACTGTCTTGTATTTACACATCACCCACAGTCACCGTCTTATATTTACAAATCACCCACAGTCACCGTCCTGTATTTACACATAACCCTCAGTCACCATCCTGTATTAACACATCACCCACGTTCACCATCCTGTATTTACACATCACCCAATCACCATCCTGTATTTACACATCACCCAGTCACCATTGTGTATTTACACATCATCCAGTCACCGTCCTGCAGTTACACATAACACTCAGTCACCATCCTGTATTAACACATCACCCACATTCACCATCCTGTATTTACACATCACCCAGTCACCGTCCTGTATTTACACATAACCTACAGCCACCGTCCTGTATTTACACATCACCCACATTCACCATTGTGTATTTACACATCACCCAGTCACCATCTTGTATTTATACATCACCCACAGCCACTATTCTGTATTTACACATCACCCACAGCCACCATCCTGTATTTACACATCACCCACATTCACTGTCCTGTATTTACACATCACACAGTCACCATCGTGTATTTATACATCACCCACAGACACTATTCTGTATTTACAGATCACCCACAGCCACCATCCTGTATTTACACATCACCTACATTCACCGTCCTGTATTTACACATCACTCACAGTCACCGTCCTGTATTTACACATCAATCGCAGTCACCGTCCTGTATATACACATCACCCACGTTCACCATCCTGTATTTACACATCACCCAGTCAAGGTCCTGTATTTACACATTACCTACAGTCACCGTCCTGTATTTACACATAACCCTCAGTCACCATCCTGTATTAACACATCACCCACGTTCACCATCCTGTATTTACACATAATCCAGTCACCGTCCTGTATTTACACATAACCTACTGTCACCGTCCTGTATTTACACATCACCCAGTCACCGTCCTGTATTTACACATCACCCATAGTCACCATTCTGTATTTACACATCACCCAGTCACCGTCCTGTATTTACACATCACCCATAGTCACCATCCTGTATGTACACATCACCCAGTCACCGTCCTGTATTTACACATAACCTACAGTCACCGTCCTGTATTTACACATAACCCTCAGTCACCATCCTGTATTAACACATCACTCACATTCACCATTGTGTATTTACACATCACCCAGTCACCATCCTGTATTTATACATCACCCACAGCCACTATTCTGTATTTACACATCACCCACAGCCACCATCCTGTATGTACACATCACCCACATTCACCGTCCTGTATTTACACATCACCCACAGTAACCGTCCTCTATTTACACATCAATCACATTCACTGTCCTGTATTTACACATCACCCATAGTCACCATTCTGTATTTACACATCACCCTGTCACCATTGTGTAGTTACACATCATCCAGTCACCGTCCTGTATTTACACATAACCCTCAGTCACCATCCTGTATTAACACATCAACCACAGTCACCATCGTGGATTTACACATCACCGAGTCACCATCGTGTATTTACACATCACCCAATCACCATCCTGTATTTACACATCACCCAGTCACCATTGTGTATTTACACATCATCCAGTCACCGTCCTGTAGTTACACATAACCCTCAGTCTCCATCCTGTATTAACACACCACCCACGTTCACCGTCCTGTACTTACACATCACCCAACACCGTCCTGTATTTACACATAACCTACAGTCACCGTCCTGTATTTACACATCACCCACATTCACCATTGTGTATTTACACATCACCCAGTCACCATCTTGTATTTATACATCACCCACAGCCACTATTCTGTATTTACACATCACCCACAGCCACCATCCTGTATTTACACATCACCCACATTCACTGTCCTGTATTTACACATCACCCAGTCACCATCCTGTATTTATACATCACCCACAGACACTATTCTGTATTTACACATCACCCACAGCCACCATCCTGTATTTACACATCACCCACATTCACCGTCCTGTATTTACACATCACGCACAGTCACCGTCCTGTATTTACACATCAATCGCAGTCACCGTCCTGTATATACACATCACCCACGGTCACCATCCTTATTTACACATCACCCACATTCACTGTCCTTTATTTACACATCACCCACAGTCACTGTCCTGTATTTACACATCAATCACAGTCATCGTCCTGTACTTACACATCACCCAGTCACCATCCTGTATTTACACATCACCCACAGCCACCATTCTGTATATACACATCACCCAGTCACTGTCTTGTATTTAGACATCACCCAGTCACTGTCTTGTATTTACACATCACCCACAGTCACCGTCTTATATTTACAAATCACCCACAGTCACCGTCCTGTATTTACACATAACCCTCAGTCACCATCCTGTATTAACACATCACCCACGTTCACCATCCTGTATTTACACATCACCCAATCACCATCCTGTATTTACACATCACCCAGTCACCATTGTGTATTTACACATCATCCAGTCACCGTCCTGCAGTTACACATAACCCTCAGTCACCATCCTGTATTAACACATCACCCACATTCACCATCCTGTATTTACACATCACCCAGTCACCGTCCTGTATTAACACATAACCTACAGCCACCGTCCTGTATTTACACATCACCCACATTCACCATTGTGTATTTACACATCACCCAGTCACCATCTTGTATTTATACATCACCCACAGCCACTATTCTGTATTTACACATCACCCACAGCCACCATCCTGTATTTACACATCACCCACATTCACTGTCCTGTATTTACACATCACCCAGTCACCATCGTGTATTTATACATCACCCACAGACACTATTCTGTATTTACAGATCACCCACAGCCACCATCCTGTATTTACACATCACCTACATTCACCGTCCTGTATTTACACATCACGCACAGTCACCGTCCTGTATTTACACATCAATCGCAGTCACCGTCCTGTATATACACATCAATCACAGTCACCATCCTGTATTTACACATCACCCACAGTCACCATCCTGTATTTACACATCACCCAATCACCATCCAGTATTTATACATCACCCACAGTCACCGTCTTGTACATACACATCACCCAGTGACCGTCCTGTATTTACACATCACCCACAGTCGCTATTGTGTATTTACACATAACCCACTGTCACCATCCTGTATTTACACATCACCCACTGTCACCATCCTGTATTTACACATCAGCCAATCACCATCCAGTATTTACACATCACCCACAGTCACCATCCTGTATTTACACATCACCCAATCACTGTCCAGTATTTACACATTACACACTGTCACCATCCTGTATTTACACATCACCCAGTCACCATCCTGGATTTACACATCACCCATAGTCACCATTCTGTAT
Source organism: Mobula birostris (assembly GCF_030028105.1). Classification (NCBI taxonomy): domain Eukaryota; kingdom Metazoa; phylum Chordata; class Chondrichthyes; order Myliobatiformes; family Myliobatidae; genus Mobula; species Mobula birostris. The sequence goes on along the minus strand of NC_092380.1, from coordinate 41,716,644 downwards.
TTACACATGACCCACAATCACCGTCTTCTATTTACACATCACCCAACCACCGTCCAGTATTTACACATCACCCAAAGTCACCGTCTTGTATTTACACATCACCCACAGTCACCATCCTGTATTTACACATCATCCATAGTCACCATCCTGTATTTACACATCATCCAGTCACCGTCCTGTATTTACACATCACCCAGACACCATCGTGTATTTACACATCATCCAGTCACTGTCCTGTATTTATACATCACCCACAGTCAGCATCCTGTATTTACACATCATCCATAGTCACCATTCTGTATTTACACATCACCCAGTCACCATCGTGTATTTACATATCATCCAGTCACCGTCCTGTATTTACACATCACCCACGGTGAACATCCTTATTTACGCATCACCCACATTCACTGTCCTGTATTTACACATCACCCACGGTCACCATCCTTATTTACACATCACCCACATTCACCGTACTGTATTTACACATCACCCACAGTCACTGTCCTGTATTTATACATCAATCACTGTCATCGTCCTGTACTTACACATCACTCAGTCACCATCCTGTATTTACACATCACCCACAGCCACCATTCTGTATTTACACATCACTCACAGTCACCATCCTGTATTTATACATTACCCAATCACTGTCCAGTATTTACACATCACCCAGTCACTGTCTTGTATTTACACATCACCCACAGTCACCGTCTTATATTTACAAATCACCCACAGTCACTGTCCAGTATTTACACATAACCCTCAGTCACCACCCTGTATTAACACATCACCCACAGTCACCACCCTTATTTACACATCACCCAATCACCATCCTGTATTTACACATCACCCATAGTCACCATCCTGTATTTACACATCACCCAGTCACCATTGTGTATTTACACATCATCCAGTCACCGTCCTGTATTTACACATAACCCTCAGTCACCATCCTGTATTAACACATCACCCACGTTCACCATCCTGTATTTACACATCACCCACATTCACCATTGTGTATTTACACATCACCCAGTCACCATCTTGTATTTATACATCACCCACAGCCACTATTCTGTATTTACACATAACCTACAGTCACCGTCCTGTATTTACACATCACCCACATTCACCATTGTGAATTTACACATCACCCAGTCACGATCTTGTAATTATACATCACCCACAGACACTATTCTGTATTTACACATCACGCACAGTCACCGTCCTGTATTTACACATCACCCACTGTCACCATCCAGTATTTACACATCACCCACAGTCACCATCCTGTACTTTCATCACCCAATCACTGTCCAGTATTTACACATAACACACTGTCACCATCCTGTATTTACACATCACCCAGTCACCATCCTGGATTTACTCATCACCCATAGTCACCATTCTGTATTTACACATCACCCACAGTCAGCGTCTTGTATTTACACATCACCCAACCACCGTCCAGTATTTACACATCACCCACAGTCACTGTCTTGTATTTACACATCACCCATAGTCACCATCCTGTATTTACACATCACCCACAGTCACCATCCTGTATTTACACATCACCCATAGTCACCATCCTGTATTTACACATCACCCACAGTCACCATCCTGTATTTACACATCACCCATAGTCACCATTCTGTATTTACACTTCACCCATAGTCACCATCCTGTATTTAAACATCACCCAATCACCATCCTGTATTTACACATCACCCAGTCACCATCCTGTATTTACACAAAACCCAGTCAAGGTCCTGTATTTACACATTACCTACAGTCACCGTCCTGTATTTACACATAACTCTCAGTCACCATCCTGTATTTACACATAACCTTCAGTGACCATCCTGTATTTACACATCACCCAGTCACCATTGTGTATTTACACATCATCCAGTCACCGTCCTGTAGTAACACATAACCCTCAGTCACCATCCTGTATTAACACAACTCCCACGTTCACCATCCTGTATTTACACATCACCCAGTCACCGTCCTGTATTTACACATAACCTACAGTCACCGTCCTGTATTTACACATCACCCACATTCACCATTGTGTATTTACACATCACCCAGTCACCATCTTGTGTTTATACATCACCCACAGCCACTATTCTGTATTTACACATCACCCACAGCCACCATCCTGTATTTACACATCACCCACATTCACTGTCCTGTATTTACACATCACCCAGTCACCATCGTGTATTTATACATCACCCACAGACACTATTCTGTATTTACAGATCACCCACAGCCACCATCCTGTATTTACACATCACCCACATTCACCGTCCTGTATTTACACATCACGCACAGTCACCGTCCTGTATTTACACATCAATCGCAGTCACCGTCCTGTATATACACATCAATCACAGTCACCATCCTGTATTTACACAACACCCAATCACCGTCCAGTTTTTATACATCACCCACAGTCACCGTCTTGTATATACACATCACCCAGTGACCGTCCTGTCTTTACACATCACCCACAGTCGCTATTCTGTATTTACACATAACCCACTGTCACCATCCTGTATTTACACATCACCCACTGTCACCATCCTGTATTTACACATCACCCAATCACTGTCCAGTATTTACACATAACACACTGTCACCATCCTGTATTTACACATCACCCAGTCACCATCCTGGATTTACACATCACCCATAGTCACCATTCTGTATTTACACATCACCCACAGCAACCATCCTGTATTTACACATCACCTACATTCACCGTCCTGTATTTACACATCACGCACAGTCACCGTCCTGTATTTACACATCAATCGCAGTCACCGTCCTGTATATACACATCAATCACAGTCACCATCCTGTATTTACACATCACCCAATCACCGTCCAGTATTTATACATCACCCACAGTCACCGTCTTGTATATACACATCACCCAGTGACCGTCCTGTATTTACACATCACCCACAGTCGCTATTCTGTATTTACACATAACCCACTGTCACCATACTGTATTTACACATCACCCACTGTCACCATCCTGTATTTACACATCAGCCAATCGCCATCCAGTATTTACACATCACCCACAGTCACCATCCTGTATTTACACATCACCCATTCACTGTCCAGTATTTACACATAACACACTGTCACCATCCTGTATTTACACATCACCCAGTCACCATCCTGGATTTACACATCACCCATAGTCACCATTCTGTATTTACACATCACCCACAGCCACCATCCTGTATTTACACATCACCCACATTCACCGTCCTGTATTTACACATCACCCACAGTCACCGTCCTGTATTTACACATCAAACACAGTCACCGTCCTGTATTTACACATCACCCACAGTCACCTTCCTGTATTTACACATCACCCATAGTCACCATTCTGTATTTACACTTCACCCATAGTCACCATCCTGTATTTAAACATCACCCAGTCACCATCGTGTATTTAAACATCACCCAAACACCATCCTGTATTTACACATCACCCAGTCACCATCGTGTATTTACACATCACCCAGTCACCATCCTGTATTTACACATAACCTTCAGTGACCATCCTGTATTAACACATCACCCACATTCACTGTCCTGTATTTACATATCACTCAATCACCATCCTGTATTTACACATCACCCACGTTCACCATCCTGTATTTACACATAATCCAGTCACCGTCCTGTATTTACACATAACCTACAGTCACCATCCTGTATTTACACATCACTCACGTTCACCATTGTGTATTTACACATCACCCAGTCACCATCTTGTATTTAAACATCACCCAGTCACCATCGTGTATTTACACATCACCCAGTCACCATCCTGTATTTACACATCACCCACGTTCACCATCCTGTATGTACACATCACCCAGTCAAGGTCCTGTATTTACACATAACCTACAGTCACCGTCCTGTATTTACACATAACCCTCAGTCACCATCCTGTATTAACACATCACTCACATTCACCATTGTGTATTTACACATCACCCAGTCACCATCCTGTATTTATACATCACCCACAGCCACTATTCTGTATTTACACATCACCCACAGCCACCATCCTGTATTTACACATCACCCACATTCACCGTCCTGTATTTACACATCACCCATAGTCACCATTCTGTATTTACACATCACCCTGTCACCATTGTGTATTTACACATCATCCAGTCACCGTCCTGTATTTACACATAACCCTCAGTCACCATCCTGTATTAACACATCACCCACAGTCACCATCGTGGATTTACACATCACCCAGTCACCGTCCTGTATTTACACATAACCTTCAGTCACCGTCCTGTATTTACACATCACCCAGTCACCATCCTGTATTTATACATCACCCACAGCCACTATTCTGTATTTACACATCACCCACAGCCACCATCCTGTATTTATACATCACCCACATTCACCGTCCTGTATTTACACATCACCCAGTCACCGTCCTGTATTTACACATCACCCACAGTCACCGTACTGTATTTACACATCAATCACAGTCACTGTATTGTATAAACACATCAGCCAGTGACTGTCCTGTATTTCCACATCAATCACAGTCACCATACTGTATTTACACATCCTCCACATTTATCTCCTGTATTTACACATCACCCACAGTCACCATCCTGTATTTACACATCACCCAGTCACCATCGTGTATTTACACATCACCCAATCACCATCCTGTAGTTACACATCACCCAGTCACCATCGTGTATTTACACATCCCCCAATCATTATCCTGTATTTACACATCACCCATAGTCACCATTCTGTATTTACACATCACCCTCAGTCACCATCCTGTATTAACACATCACCCACGTTCACCATCCTGTATTTACACATCACCCTGTCACCGTCCTGTATTTACACAGAACCTACAGTCACCGTCCTGTATTTACACATCACCCAGTCACCATCCTGTATTTATACATCACCCACAGCCACTATTCTGTATTTACACATCACCCACAGCCACCATCCTGTATTTTCACATCACCCACATTCACCGTCCTGTATTTACACATCACCCAGTCACCGTCCTGTATTTACACATCACCCACAGTCACCGTCCTGTATTTACACATCAATCACAGTCACTGTCCTGTATAAACACATCAGCCAGTGACCGTCCTGTATTTCCACATCAATCACAGTCAGCATAGTGTATTTACACATCCTCCACATTTATCTCCTGTATTTACACATCACCCACAGTCACCATCCTGTATTTACACATCACCCAGTCACCATCGTGTATTTACACATCACCCAATCACCATCCTGTATTTACACATCACCCAGTCACCATCGTGTATTTACACATCCCCCAATCACCATCCTGTATTTACACATCACCCATAGTCACCATTCTGTATTTACACATCACCCTCAGTCACCATCCTGTATTAACACATCACCCACGTTCACCATCCTGTATTTACACATCACCCAGTCACCGTCCTGTATTTACACATCACCCATAGTCACCATCCTGTATTTACACATCATCCAGTCACCGTCCTGTATTTCCACATCACCCACAGTCACCATCCTGTATTTACACATCACCCACATTCACCGTCCTGTATTTACACATCACCCAACCACCATCCTGTATTTACACATCATCCAGTCACCATCCTGTATTTCCACATCACCCACAGTCACCATCCTGTATTTACACATCACCCAGTCACCATTCTGTATTTACACATCACCCACAGCCACCATTCTGTATTTCCACATCACCCAGTCACTGTCTTGTATTTACACATCACCCATAGTCACTGTCTTATTTTTACAAATCACCCACCGTCACCATCCTGTATTTACACATAACCCTCAGTCACCACCCTGTATTTACACATCACCCACGTTCACCATCCTGTATTTACACATCACCCAGTCACCGTCCTGTATTTACACATAACCTACAGTCACCGTCCTGTATTTACACATCACCCACAGTCACCATCCTGTATTTACACATCACTCACGTTCACCATTGTGTATTTACACATCACCCAGTCACCATCTTGTATTTAAACATCACCCAGTCACCATCGTGTATTTACACATCACCCAGTCACCATCTTGTATTTACACATCACCCACGTTCACCATCCTGTATTTACACATCACCCAGTCAAGGTCCTGTATTTACACATTACCTACAGTCACCGTCCTGTATTTACACATAACCCTCAGTCACCATCCTGTATTAACACATCACCCACGTTCACCATCCTGTATTTACACATAATCCAGTCACCGTCCTGTATTTACACATAACCTACAGTCACCGTCCTGTATTTACACATCACCCAGTCACCGTCCTGTATTTACACATCACCCATAGTCACCATTCTGTATTTACACATCACCCAGTCACCGTCCTGTATTTACACATCACCCATAGTCACCATCCTGTATGTACACATCACCCAGTCACCGTCCTGTATTTACACATAACCTACAGTCACCGTCCTGTATTTACACATAACCCTCAGTCACCATCCTGTATTAACACATCACTCACATTCACCATTGTGTATTTACACATCACCCAGTCACCATCCTGTATTTATACATCACCCACAGCCACTATTCTGTATTTACACATCACCCACAGCCACCATCCTGTATTTACACATCACCCACATTCACCGTCCTGTATTTACACATCACCCACAGTAACCGTCCTCTATTTACACATCAATCACAGTCACTGTCCTGTATTTACACATCACCCATAGTCACCATTCTGTATTTACACATCACCCTGTCACCATTGTGTATTTACACATCATCCTGTCACCGTCCTGTATTTACACATAACCCTCAGTCACCATCCTGTATTAACACATCACCCACAGTCACCATCGTGGATTTACACATCACCGAGTCACCATCGTGTATTTACACATCACCCAATCACCATCCTGTATTTACACATCACCCAGTCACCATTGTGTATTTACACATCATCCAGTCACCGTCCTGTAGTTACACATAACCCTCAGTCTCCATCCTGTATTAACACACCACCCACGTTCACCATCCTGTATTTACACATCACCCAACACCGTCCTGTATTTACACATAACCTACAGTCACCGTCCTGTATTTACACATCACCCACATTCACCATTGTGTATTTACACATCACCCAGTCACCATCTTGTATTTATACATCACCCACAGCCACTATTCTGTATTTACACATCACCCACAGCCACCATCCTGTATTTACACATCACCCACATTCACCGTCCTGTATTTACACATCACGCACAGTCACCGTCCTGTATTTACACATCAATCGCAGTCACCGTCCTGTATATACACATCACCCACGGTCACCATCCTTATTTACACATCACCCACATTCACTGTCCTTTATTTACACATCACCCACAGTCACTGTCCTGTATTTACACATCAATCACAGTCATCGTCCTGTACTTACACATCACCCAGTCACCATCCTGTATTTACACATCAATCACAGTCATCGTCCTGTACTTACACATCACCCAGTCACCATCCTGTATTTACACATCACCCACAGCCACCATCCTGTATTTACACATCAACCACATTCACCGTCCTGTATTTACACATCACCCACAGTAACCGTCCTCTATTTACACATCAATCACAGTCACTGTCCTGTATTTGCACATCACCCATAGTCACCATTCTGTATTTACACATCACCCTGTCACCATTGTGTATTTACACATCATCCAGTCACCGTCCTGTATTTACACATATCCCTCAGTCACCATCCTGTATTAACACATCACCCACAGTCACCATCGTGTATTTACACATCACCCAGTCACCATCGTGTATTTACACATCACCCAATCACCATCCTGTATTTACACATCACCCACTCACCGTCCTGTATTTACACATAACCTACAGTCACCGTCCTGTATTTACACATCACCCAGTCACCATCGTGTATTTACACATCACCCAATCACCATCCTGTAGTTACACATCACCCAGTCACCATCGTGTATTTACACATCCCCCAATCATTATCCTGTATTTACACATCACCCATAGTCACCATTCTGTATTTACACATCACCCTCAGTCACCATCCTGTATTAACACATCACCCACGTTCACCATCCTGTATTTACACATCACCCTGTCACCGTCCTGTATTTACACAGAACCTACAGTCACCGTCCTGTATTTACACATCACCCAGTCACCATCCTGTATTTATACATCACCCACAGCCACTATTCTGTATTTACACATCACCCACAGCCACCATCCTGTATTTTCACATCACCCACATTCACCGTCCTGTATTTACACATCACCCAGTCACCGTCCTGTATTTACACATAACCTACAGTCACCGTCCTGTATTTACACATAACCCTCAGTCACCATCCTGTATTAACACATCACTCACATTCACCATTGTGTATTTACACATCACCCAGTCACCATCCTGTATTTATACATCACCCACAGCCACTATTCTGTATTTACACATCACCCACAGCCACCATCCTGTATTTACACATCACCCACATTCACCGTCCTGTATTTACACATCACCCACAGTAACCGTCCTCTATTTACACATCAATCACAGTCACTGTCCTGTATTTACACATCACCCATAGTCACCATTCTGTATTTACACATCACCCTGTCACCATTGTGTATTTACACATCATCCTGTCACCGTCCTGTATTTACACATAACCCTCAGTCACCATCCTGTATTAACACATCACCCACAGTCACCATCGTGGATTTACACATCACCGAGTCACCATCGTGTATTTACACATCACCCAATCACCATCCTGTATTTACACACCACCCACGTTCACCATCCTGTATTTACACATCACCCAACACCGTCCTGTATTTACACATAACCTACAGTCACCGTCCTGTATTTACACATCACCCACATTCACCATTGTGTATTTACACATCACCCAGTCACCATCTTGTATTTATACATCACCCACAGCCACTATTCTGTATTTACACATCACCCACAGCCACCATCCTGTATTTACACATCACCCACATTCACCGTCCTGTATTTACACATCACGCACAGTCACCGTCCTGTATTTACACATCAATCGCAGTCACCGTCCTGTATATACACATCACCCACGGTCACCATCCTTATTTACACATCACCCACATTCACTGTCCTTTATTTACACATCACCCACAGTCACTGTCCTGTATTTACACATCAATCACAGTCATCGTCCTGTACTTACACATCACCCGGTCACCATCCTGTATTTACACATCACCCACAGCCACCATCCTGTATTTACACATCAACCACATTCACCGTCCTGTATTTACACATCACCCACAGTAACCGTCCTCTATTTACACATCAATCACAGTCACTGTCCTGTATTTGCACATCACCCATAGTCACCATTCTGTATTTACACATCACCCTGTCACCATTGTGTATTTACACATCATCCAGTCACCGTCCTGTATTTACACATAACCCTCAGTCACCATCCTGTATTAACACATCACCCACAGTCACCATCGTGTATTTACACATCACCCAGTCACCATCGTGTATTTACACATCACCCAATCACCATCCTGTATTTACACATCACCCACTCACCGTCCTGTATTTACACATAACCTACAGTCACCGTCCTGTATTTACACATCACCCAGTCACCATCGTGTATTTACACATCACCCAATCACCATCCTGTAGTTACACATCACCCAGTCACCATCGTGTATTTACACATCCCCCAATCATTATCCTGTATTTACACATCACCCATAGTCACCATTCTGTATTTACACATCACCCTCAGTCACCATCCTGTATTAACACATCACCCACGTTCACCATCCTGTATTTACACATCACCCTGTCACCGTCCTGTATTTACACAGAACCTACAGTCACCGTCCTGTATTTACACATCACCCAGTCACCATCCTGTATTTATACATCACCCACAGCCACTATTCTGTATTTACACATCACCCACAGCCACCATCCTGTATTTTCACATCACCCACATTCACCGTCCTGTATTTACACATCACCCAGTCACCGTCCTGTATTTACACATCACCCACAGTCACCGTCCTGTATTTACACATCAATCACAGTCACTGTCCTGTATAAACACATCAGCCAGTGACCGTCCTGTATTTCCACATCAATCACAGTCACCATAGTGCATTTACACATCCTCCACATTTATCTCCTGTATTTACACATCACCCACAGTCACCATCCTGTATTTACACATCACCCAGTCACCATCGTGTATTTACACATCACCCAATCACCATCCTGTATTTACACATCACCCAGTCACCATCGTGTATTTACACATCCCCCAATCACCATCCTGTATTTACACATCACCCATAGTCACCATTCTGTATTTACACATCACCCTCAGTCACCATCCTGTATTAACACATCACCCACGTTCACCATCCTGTATTTACACATCACCCAGTCACCGTCCTGTATTTACACATCACCCATAGTCACCATCCTGTATTTACACATCATCCAGTCACCGTCCTGTATTTCCACATCACCCACAGTCACCATCCTGTATTTACACATCACCCACATTCACCGTCCTGTATTTACACATCACCCAACCACCATCCTGTATTTACACATCATCCAGTCACCATCCTGTATTTCCACATCACCCACAGTCACCATCCTGTATTTACACATCACCCAGTCACCATTCTGTATTTACACATCACCCACAGCCACCATTCTGTATTTCCACATCACCCAGTTACTGTCTTGTATTTACACATCACCCATAGTCACTGTCTTATTTTTACAAATCACCCACCGTCACCATCCTGTATTTACACATAACCCTCAGTCACCACCCTGTATTTACACATCACCCACGTTCACCATCCTGTATTTACACATCACCCAGTCACCGTCCTGTATTTACACATAACCTACAGTCACCGTCCTGTATTTACACATCACCCACAGTCACCATCCTGTATTTACACATCACTCACGTTCACCATTGTGTATTTACACATCACCCAGTCACCATCTTGTATTTAAACATCACCCAGTCACCATCGTGTATTTACACATCACCCAGTCACCATCCTGTATTTACACATCACCCACGTTCACCATCCTGTTTGTACACATCACCCAGTCAAGGTCCTGTATTTACACATAAACTACAGTCACCGTCCTGTATTTACACATAACCCTCAGTCACCATCCTGTATTAACACATCACTCACATTCACCATTGTGTATTTACACATCACCCAGTCACCATCCTGTATTTATACATCACCCACAGCCACTATTCTGTATTTACATATCACCCACAGCCACCATCCTGTATTTACACATCACCCACAGTAACCGTCCTGTATTTACACATCACCCATAGTCACCATTCTGTATTTACACATCACCCTGTCACCATTGTGTATTTACACATCATCCTGTCACCGTCCTGTATTTACACATAACCCTCAGTCACCATCCTGTATTAACACATCACCCACAGTCACCATCGTGGATTTACACATCACCGAGTCACCATCGTGTATTTACACATCACCCAATCACCATCCTGTATTTACACATCACCCAGTCACCATTGTGTATTTACACATCATCCAGTCACCGTCCTGTAGTTACACATAACCCTCAGTCTCCATCCTGTATTAACACACCACCCACGTTCACCATCCTGTATTTACACATCACCCAACACCGTCCTGTATTTACACATAACCTACAGTCACCGTCCTGTATTTACACATCACCCACATTCACCATTGTGTATTTACACATCACCCAGTCACCATCTTGTATTTATACATCACCCACAGCCACTATTCTGTATTTACACATCACCCACAGCCACCATCCTGTATTTACACATCACCCACATTCACCGTCCTGTATTTACACATCAATCGCAGTCACCGTCCTGTATATACACATCACCCACGGTCACCATCCTTATTTACACATCACCCACATTCACTGTCCTTTATTTACACATCACCCACAGTCACTGTCCTGTATTTACACATCAATCACAGTCATCGTCCTGTACTTACACATCACCCAGTCACCATCCTGTATTTACACATCACCCACAGCCACCATCCTGTATTTACACATCAACCACATTCACCGTCCTGTATTTACACATCACCCACAGTAACCGTCCTCTATTTACACATCAATCACAGTCACTGTCCTGTATTTGCACATCACCCATAGTCACCATTCTGTATTTACACATCACCCTGTCACCATTGTGTATTTACACATCATCCAGTCACCGTCCTGTATTTACACATAACCCTCAGTCACCATCCTGTATTAACACATCACCCACAGTCACCATCGTGTATTTACACATCACCCAGTCACCATCGTGTATTTACACATCACCCAATCACCATCCTGTATTTACACATCACCCACTCACCGTCCTGTATTTACACATAACCTACAGTCACCGTCCTGTATTTACACATCACCCAGTCACCATCGTGTATTTACACATCACCCAATCACCATCCTTTAGTTACACATCACCCAGTCACCATCGTGTATTTACACATCCCCCAATCATTATCCTGTATTTACACATCACCCATAGTCACCATTCTGTATTTACACATCACCCTCAGTCACCATCCTGTATTAACACATCACCCACGTTCACCATCCTGTATTTACACATCACCCTGTCACCGTCCTGTATTTACACAGAACCTACAGTCACCGTCCTGTATTTACACATCACCCAGTCACCATCCTGTATTTATACATCACCCACAGCCACTATTCTGTATTTACACATCACCCACAGCCACCATCCTGTATTTTCACATCACCCACATTCACCGTCCTGTATTTACACATCACCCAGTCACCGTCCTGTATTTACACATAACCTACAGTCACCGTCCTGTATTTACACATAACCCTCAGTCACCATCCTGTATTAACACATCACTCACATTCACCATTGTGTATTTACACATCACCCAGTCACCATCCTGTATTTATACATCACCCACAGCCACTATTCTGTATTTACACATCACCCACAGCCACCATCCTGTATTTACACATCACCCACATTCACCGTCCTGTATTTACACATCACCCACAGTAACCGTCCTCTATTTACACATCAATCACAGTCACTGTCCTGTACTAACACATCACCCATAGTCACCATTCTGTATTTACACATCACCCTGTCACCATTGTGTATTTACACATCATCCTGTCACCGTCCTGTATTTACACATAACCCTCAGTCACCATCCTGTATTAACACATCACCCACAGTCACCATCGTGGATTTACACATCACCGAGTCACCATCGTGTATTTACACATCACCCAATCACCATCCTGTATTTACACATCACCCAGTCACCATTGTGTATTTACACATCATCCAGTCACCGTCCTGTAGTTACACATAACCCTCAGTCTCCATCCTGTATTAACACACCACCCACAGCCACCATCCTGTATTTACACATCACCCACATTCACCGTCCTGTATTTACACATCACCCACAGTAACCGTCCTCTATTTACACATCAATCACAGTCACTGTCCTGTATTTACACATCACCCATAGTCACCATTCTGTATTTACACATCACCCTGTCACCATTGTGTATTTACACATCATCCTGTCACCGTCCTGTATTTACACATAACCCTCAGTCACCATCCTGTATTAACACATCACCCACAGTCACCATCGTGGATTTACACATCACCGAGTCACCATCGTGTATTTACACATCACCCAATCACCATCCTGTATTTACACATCACCCAGTCACCATTGTGTATTTACACATCATCCAGTCACCGTCCTGTAGTTACACATAACCCTCAGTCTCCATCCTGTATTAACACACCACCCACGTTCACCATCCTGTATTTACACATCACCCAACACCGTCCTGTATTTACACATAACCTACAGTCACCGTCCTGTATTTACACATCACCCACATTCACCATTGTGTATTTACACATCACCCAGTCACCATCTTGTATTTATACATCACCCACAGCCACTATTCTGTATTTACACATCACCCACAGCCACCATCCTGTATTTACACATCACCCACATTCACCGTCCTGTATTTACACATCACGCACAGTCACCGTCCTGTATTTACACATCAATCGCAGTCACCGTTCTGTATATACACATCACCCACGGTCACCATCCTTATTTACACATCACCCACATTCACTGTCCTTTATTTACACATCACCCACAGTCACTGTCCTGTATTTACACATCAATCACAGTCATCGTCCTGTACTTACACATCACCCAGTCACCATCCTGTATTTACACATCACCCACAGCCACCATCCTGTATTTACACATCAACCACATTCACCGTCCTGTATTTACACATCACCCACAGTAACCGTCCTCTATTTACACATCAATCACAGTCACTGTCCTGTATTTGCACATCACCCATAGTCACCATTCTGTATTTACACATCACCCTGTCACCATTGTGTATTTACACATCATCCAGTCACCGTCCTGTATTTACACATAACCCTCAGTCACCATCCTGTATTAACACATCACCCACAGTCACCATCGTGTATTTACACATCACCCAGTCACCATCGTGTATTTACACATCACCCAATCACCATCCTGTATTTACACATCACCCACTCACCGTCCTGTATTTACACATAACCTACAGTCACCGTCCTGTATTTACACATCACCCAGTCACCATCGTGTATTTACACATCACCCAATCACCATCCTGTAGTTACACATCACCCAGTCACCATCGTGTATTTACACATCCCCCAATCATTATCCTGTATTTACACATCACCCATAGTCACCATTCTGTATTTACACATCACCCTCAGTCACCATCCTGTATTAACACATCACCCACGTTCACCATCCTGTATTTACACATCACCCTGTCACCGTCCTGTATTTACACAGAACCTACAGTCACCGTCCTGTATTTACACATCACCCAGTCACCATCCTGTATTTATACATCACCCACAGCCACTATTCTGTATTTACACATCACCCACAGCCACCATCCTGTATTTTCACATCACCCACATTCACCGTCCTGTATTTACACATCACCCAGTCACCGTCCTGTATTTACACATAACCTACAGTCACCGTCCTGTATTTACACATAACCCTCAGTCACCATCCTGTATTAACACATCACTCACATTCACCATTGTGTATTTACACATCACCCAGTCACCATCCTGTATTTATACATCACCCACAGCCACTATTCTGTATTTACACATCACCCACAGCCACCATCCTGTATTTACACATCACCCACATTCACCGTCCTGTATTTACACATCACCCACAGTAACCGTCCTCTATTTACACATCAATCACAGTCACTGTCCTGTATTTACACATCACCCATAGTCACCATTCTGTATTTACACATCACCCTGTCACCATTGTGTATTTACACATCATCCTGTCACCGTCCTGTATTTACACATAACCCTCAGTCACCATCCTGTATTAACACATCACCCACAGTCACCATCGTGGATTTACACATCACCGAGTCACCATCGTGTATTTACACATCACCCAATCACCATCCTGTATTTACACATCACCCAGTCACCATTGTGTATTTACACATCATCCAGTCACCGTCCTGTAGTTACACATAACCCTCAGTCTCCATCCTGTATTAACACACCACCCACGTTCACCATCCTGTATTTACACATCACCCAACACCGTCCTGTATTTACACATAACCTACAGTCACCGTCCTGTATTTACACATCACCCACATTCACCATTGTGTATTTACACATCACCCAGTCACCATCTTGTATTTATACATCACCCACAGCCACTATTCTGTATTTACACATCACCCACAGCCACCATCCTGTATTTACACATCACCCACATTCACCGTCCTGTATTTACACATCACGCACAGTCACCGTCCTGTATTTACACATCAATCGCAGTCACCGTCCTGTATATACACATCACCCACGGTCACCATCCTTATTTACACATCACCCACATTCACTGTCCTTTATTTACACATCACCCACAGTCACTGTCCTGTATTTACACATCAATCACAGTCATCGTCCTGTACTTACACATCACCCAGTCACCATCCTGTATTTACACATCACCCACAGCCACCATCCTGTATTTACACATCAACCACATTCACCGTCCTGTATTTACACATCACCCACAGTAACCGTCCTCTATTTACACATCAATCACAGTCACTGTCCTGTATTTGCACATCACCCATAGTCACCATTCTGTATTTACACATCACCCTGTCACCATTGTGTATTTACACATCATCCAGTCACCGTCCTGTATTTACACATAACCCTCAGTCACCATCCTGTATTAACACATCACCCACAGTCACCATCGTGTATTTACACATCACCCAGTCACCATCGTGTATTTACACATCACCCAATCACCATCCTGTATTTACACATCACCCACTCACCGTCCTGTATTTACACATAACCTACAGTCACCGTCCTGTATTTACACATCACCCAGTCACCATCGTGTATTTACACATCACCCAATCACCATCCTGTAGTTACACATCACCCAGTCACCATCGTGTATTTACACATCCCCCAATCATTATCCTGTATTTACACATCACCCATAGTCACCATTCTGTATTTACACATCACCCTCAGTCACCATCCTGTATTAACACATCACCCACGTTCACCATCCTGTATTTACACATCACCCTGTCACCGTCCTGTATTTACACAGAACCTACAGTCACCGTCCTGTATTTACACATCACCCAGTCACCATCCTGTATTTATACATCACCCACAGCCACTATTCTGTATTTACACATCACCCACAGCCACCATCCTGTATTTTCACATCACCCACATTCACCGTCCTGTATTTGCACATCACCCAGTCACCGTCCTGTATTTACACATCACCCACAGTCACCGTCCTGTATTTACACATCAATCACAGTCACTGTCCTGTATAAACACATCAGCCAGTGACCGTCCTGTATTTCCACATCAATCACAGTCACCATAGTGCATTTACACATCCTCCACATTTATCTCCTGTATTTACACATCACCCACAGTCACCATCCTGTATTTACACATCACCCAGTCACCATCGTGTATTTACACATCACCCAATCACCATCCTGTATTTACACATCACCCAGTCACCATCGTGTATTTACACATCCCCCAATCACCATCCTGTATTTACACATCACCCATAGTCACCATTCTGTATTTACACATCACCCTCAGTCACCATCCTGTATTAACACATCACCCACGTTCACCATCCTGTATTTACACATCACCCAGTCACCGTCCTGTATTTACACATCACCCATAGTCACCATCCTGTATTTACACATCATCCAGTCACCGTCCTGTATTTCCACATCACCCACAGTCACCATCCTGTATTTACACATCACCCACATTCACCGTCCTGTATTTACACATCACCCAACCACCATCCTGTATTTACACATCATCCAGTCACCATCCTGTATTTCCACATCACCCACAGTCACCATCCTGTATTTACACATCACCCAGTCACCATTCTGTATTTACACATCACCCACAGCCACCATTCTGTATTTCCACATCACCCAGTTACTGTCTTGTATTTACACATCACCCATAGTCACTGTCTTATTTTTACAAATCACCCACCGTCACCATCCTGTATTTACACATAACCCTCAGTCACCACCCTGTATTTACACATCACCCACGTTCACCATCCTGTATTTACACATCACCCAGTCACCGTCCTGTATTTACACATAACCTACAGTCACCGTCCTGTATTTACACATCACCCACAGTCACCATCCTGTATTTACACATCACTCACGTTCACCATTGTGTATTTACACATCACCCAGTCACCATCTTGTATTTAAACATCACCCAGTCACCATCGTGTATTTACACATCACCCAGTCACCATCCTGTATTTACACATCACCCACGTTCACCATCCTGTTTGTACACATCACCCAGTCAAGGTCCTGTATTTACACATAAACTACAGTCACCGTCCTGTATTTACACATAACCCTCAGTCACCATCCTGTATTAACACATCACTCACATTCACCATTGTGTATTTACACATCACCCAGTCACCATCCTGTATTTATACATCACCCACAGCCACTATTCTGTATTTACATATCACCCACAGCCACCATCCTGTATTTACACATCACCCACATTCACCGTCCTGTATTTACACATCACCCATAGTCACCATTCTGTATTTACACATCACCCTGTCACCATTGTGTATTTACACATCATCCAGTCACCGTCCTGTATTTACACATAACCCTCAGTCACCATCCTGTATTAACACATCACCCACAGTCACCATCGTGGATTTACACATCACCCAGTCACCGTCCTGTATTTACACATAACCTACAGTCACCGTCGTGTATTTACACATCACCCAGTCACCATCCTGTATTTATACATCACCCACAGCCACTATTCTGTATTTACACATCACCCACAGCCACCATCCTGTATTTATACATCACCCACATTCACCGTCCTGTATTTACACATCACCCAGTCACCGTCCTGTATTTACACATCACCCACAGTCACCGTCCTGTATTTACACATCAATCACAGTCACTGTCCTGTATAAACACATCAGCCAGTGACTGTCCTGTATTTCCACATCAATCACAGTCACCATACTGTATTTACACATCCTCCACATTTATCTCCTGTATTTACACATCACCCACAGTCACCATCCTGTATTTACACATCACCCAGTCACCATCGTGTATTTACACATCACCCAATCACCATCCTGTAGTTACACATCACCCAGTCACCATCGTGTATTTACACATCCCCCAATCATTATCCTGTATTTACACATCACCCATAGTCACCATTCTGTATTTACACATCACCCTCAGTCACCATCCTGTATTAACACATCACCCACGTTCACCATCCTGTATTTACACATCACCCTGTCACCGTCCTGTATTTACACAGAACCTACAGTCACCGTCCTGTATTTACACATCACCCAGTCACCATCCTGTATTTATACATCACCCACAGCCACTATTCTGTATTTACACATCACCCACAGCCACCATCCTGTATTTTCACATCACCCACATTCACCGTCCTGTATTTACACATCACCCAGTCACCGTCCTGTATTTACACATCACCCACAGTCACCGTCCTGTATTTACACATCAATCACAGTCACTGTCCTGTATAAACACATCAGCCAGTGACCGTCCTGTATTTCCACATCAATCACAGTCACCATAGTGCATTTACACATCCTCCACATTTATCTCCTGTATTTACACATCACCCACAGTCACCATCCTGTATTTACACATCACCCAGTCACCATCGTGTATTTACACATCACCCAATCACCATCCTGTATTTACACATCACCCAGTCACCATCGTGTATTTACACATCCCCCAATCACCATCCTGTATTTACACATCACCCATAGTCACCATTCTGTATTTACACATCACCCTCAGTCACCATCCTGTATTAACACATCACCCACGTTCACCATCCTGTATTTACACATCACCCAGTCACCGTCCTGTATTTACACATCACCCATAGTCACCATCCTGTATTTACACATCATCCAGTCACCGTCCTGTATTTCCACATCACCCACAGTCACCATCCTGTATTTACACATCACCCACATTCACCGTCCTGTATTTACACATCACCCAACCACCATCCTGTATTTACACATCATCCAGTCACCATCCTGTATTTCCACATCACCCACAGTCACCATCCTGTATTTACACATCACCCAGTCACCATTCTGTATTTACACATCACCCACAGCCACCATTCTGTATTTCCACATCACCCAGTCACTGTCTTGTATTTACACATCACCCATAGTCACTGTCTTATATTTACAAATCACCCACCGTCACCATCCTGTATTTACACATAACCCTCAGTCACCACCCTGTATTTACACATCACCCACGTTCACCATCCTGTATTTACACATCACCCAGTCACCGTCCTGTATTTACACATAACCTACAGTCACCGTCTTGTATTTACACATCACCCACAGTCACCATCCTGTATTTACACATCACTCACGTTCACCATTGTGTATTTACACATCACCCAGTCACCATCTTGTATTTAAACATCACCCAGTCACCATCGTGTATTTACACATCACCCAGTCACCATCCTGTATTTACACATCACCCACGTTCACCATCCTGTATTTACACATCACCCAGTCAAGGTCCTGTATTTACACATTACCTACAGTCACCGTCCTGTATTTACACATAACCCTCAGTCACCATCCTGTATTAACACATCACCCACGTTCACCATCCTGTATTTACACATAATCCAGTCACCGTCCTGTATTTACACATAACCTACAGTCACCGTCCTGTATTTACACATCACCCAGTCACCGTCCTGTATTTACACATCACCCATAGTCACCATTCTGTATTTACACATCACCCAGTCACCGTCCTGTATTTACACATCACCCATAGTAACCATCCTGTATGTACACATCACCCAGTCACCGTCCTGTATTTACACATAACCTACAGTCACCGTCCTGTATTTACACATAACCCTCAGTCACCATCCTGTATTAACACATCACTCACATTCACCATTGTGTATTTACACATCACCCAGTCACCATCCTGTATTTATACATCACCCACAGCCACTATTCTGTATTTACACATCACCCACAGCCACCATCCTGTATTTACACATCACCCACATTCACCGTCCTGTATTTACACATCACCCACAGTAACCGTCCTCTATTTACACATCAATCACAGTCACTGTCCTGTATTTACACATCACCCATAGTCACCATTCTGTATTTACACATCACCCTGTCACCATTGTGTATTTACACATCATCCAGTCACCGTCCTGTATTTACACATAACCCTCAGTCACCATCCTGTATTAACACATCACCCACAGTCACCATCGTGGATTTACACATCACCGAGTCACCATCGTGTATTTACACATCACCCAATCACCATCCTGTATTTACACATCACCCAGTCACCATTGTGTATTTACACATCATCCAGTCACCGTCCTGTAGTTACACATAACCCTCAGTCACCATCCTGTATTAACACACCACCCACATTCACCATCCTGTATTTACACATCACCCAACACCGTCCTGTATTTACACATAACCTACAGTCACCGTCCTGTATTTACACATCACCCACATTCACCATTGTGTATTTACACATCACCCAGTCACCATCTTGTATTTATACATCACCCACAGCCACTATTCTGTATTTACACATCACCCACAGCCACCATCCTGTATTTACACATCACCCACATTCACTGTCCTGTATTTACACATCACCCAGTCACCATCCTGTATTTATACATCACCCACAGACACTATTCTGTATTTACACATCACCCACAGCCACCATCCTGTATTTACACATCACCCACATTCACCGTCCTGTATTTACACATCACGCACAGTCACCGTCCTGTATTTACACATCAATCGCAGTCACCGTCCTGTATATACACATCACCCACGGTCACCATCCTTATTTACACATCACCCACATTCACTGTCCTTTATTTACACATCACCCACAGTCACTGTCCTGTATTTACACATCAATCACAGTCATCGTCCTGTACTTACACATCACCCAGTCACCATCCTGTATTTACACATCACCCACAGCCACCATTCTGTATATACACATCACCCAGTCACTGTCTTGTATTTAGACATCACCCAGTCACTGTCTTGTATTTACACATCACCCACAGTCACCGTCTTATATTTACAAATCACCCACAGTCACCGTCCTGTATTTACACATAACCCTCAGTCACCATCCTGTATTAACACATCACCCACGTTCACCATCCTGTATTTACACATCACCCAGTCACCATTGTGTATTTACACATCATCCAGTCACCGTCCTGCAGTTACACATAACCCTCAGTCACCATCCTGTATTAACACATCACCCACATTCACCATCCTGTATTTACAAATCATCCAGTCACCGTCCTGTATTTACACATAACCTACAGCCACCGTCCTGTATTTACACATCACCCACATTCACCATTGTGTATTTACACATCACCCAGTCACCATCTTGTATTTATACATCACCCACAGCCACTATTCTGTATTTACACATCACCCACAGCCACCATCCTGTATTTACACATCACCCACATTCACTGTCCTGCATTTACACATCACCCAGTCACCATCGTGTATTTATACATCACCCACAGACACTATTCTGTATTTACAGATCACCCACAGCCACCATCCTGTATTTACACATCACCTACATTCACCGTCCTGTATTTACACATCACCCAGTCACCATCGTGTATTTATACATCACCCAATCACTGTCCAGTATTTACACATAACACACTGTCACCATCCTCTATTTACACATCACCCAGTCACCATCCTGGATTTACACATCACCCATAGTCACCATTCTGTATTTACACATGACCCACAATCACCGTCTTCTATTTACACATCACCCAACCACCGTCCAGTATTTACACATCACCCACAGTCACCATCCTGTATTTACACATCACCCATAGTCACCATCCTGTATTTACACATCATCCAGTCACCGTCCTGTATTTACACATCACCCAGACACCATCGTGTATTTACACATCATCCAGTCACTGTCCTGTATTTATACATCACCCACAGTCAGCATCCTGTATTTACACATCATCCATAGTCACCATTCTGTATTTACACATCACCCACAGTCACCGTCCTGTATTTACACATCAATCACAGTCACTGTCCTGTATAAACACATCAACCAGTGACTGTCCTGTATTTCCACATCAATCACAGTCACCATACTGTATTTACACATCCTCCACATTTATCTCCTGTATTTACACATCACCCACAGTCACCATCCTGTATTTACACATCACCCAGTCACCATCGTGTATTTACACATCACCCAATCACCATCCTGTAGTTACACATCACCCAGTCACCATCGTGTATTTACACATCCCCCAATCATTATCCTGTATTTACACATCACCCATAGTCACCATTCTGTATTTACACATCACCCTCAGTCACCATCCTGTATTAACACATCACCCACGTTCACCATCCTGTATTTACACATCACCCTGTCACCGTCCTGTATTTACACAGAACCTACAGTCACCGTCCTGTATTTACACATCACCCAGTCACCATCCTGTATTTATACATCACCCACAGCCACTATTCTGTATTTACACATCACCCACAGCCACCATCCTGTATTTTCACATCACCCACATTCACCGTCCTGTATTTACACATCACCCAGTCACCGTCCTGTATTTACACATCACCCACAGTCACCGTCCTGTATTTACACATCAATCACAGTCACTGTCCTGTATAAACACATCAGCCAGTGACCGTCCTGTATTTCCACATCAATCACAGTCAGCATAGTGTATTTACACATCCTCCACATTTATCTCCTGTATTTACACATCACCCACAGTCACCATCCTGTATTTACACATCACCCAGTCACCATCGTGTATTTACACATCACCCAATCACCATCCTGTATTTACACATCACCCAGTCACCATCGTGTATTTACACATCCCCCAATCACCATCCTGTATTTACACATCACCCATAGTCACCATTCTGTATTTACACATCACCCTCAGTCACCATCCTGTATTAACACATCACCCACGTTCACCATCCTGTATTTACACATCACCCAGTCACCGTCCTGTATTTACACATCACCCATAGTCACCATCCTGTATTTACACATCATCCAGTCACCGTCCTGTATTTCCACATCACCCACAGTCACCATCCTGTATTTACACATCACCCACATTCACCGTCCTGTATTTACACATCACCCAACCACCATCCTGTATTTACACATCATCCAGTCACCATCCTGTATTTCCACATCACCCACAGTCACCATCCTGTATTTACACATCACCCAGTCACCATTCTGTATTTACACATCACCCACAGCCACCATTCTGTATTTCCACATCACCCAGTCACTGTCTTGTATTTACACATCACCCATAGTCACTGTCTTATATTTACAAATCACCCACCGTCACCATCCTGTATTTACACATAACCCTCAGTCACCACCCTGTATTTACACATCACCCACGTTCACCATCCTGTATTTACACATCACCCAGTCACCGTCCTGTATTTACACGTAACCTACAGTCACCGTCCTGTATTTACACATCACCCACAGTCACCATCCTGTATTTACACATCACTCACGTTCACCATTGTGTATTTACACATCACCCAGTCACCATCTTGTATTTAAACATCACCCAGTCACCATCGTGTATTTACACATCACCCAGTCACCATCCTGTATTTACACATCACCCACGTTCACCATCCTGTATTTACACATCACCCAGTCAAGGTCCTGTATTTACACATTACCTACAGTCACCGTCCTGTATTTACACATAACCCTCAGTCACCATCCTGTATTAACACATCACCCACGTTCACCATCCTGTATTTACACATAATCCAGTCACCGTCCTGTATTTACACATAACCTACAGTCACCGTCCTGTATTTACACATCACCCAGTCACCGTCCTGTATTTACACATCACCCATAGTCACCGTCCTGTATTTACACATCACCCAGTCACCGTCCTGTATTTACACATCACCCATAGTCACCATCCTGTATGTACACATCACCCAGTCACCGTCCTGTATTTACACATAACCTACAGTCACCGTCCTGTATTTACACATAACCCTCAGTCACCATCCTGTATTAACACATCACTCACATTCACCATTGTGTATTTACACATCACCCAGTCACCATCCTGTATTTATACATCACCCACAGCCACTATTCTGTATTTACACATCACCCACAGCCACCATCCTGTATTTACACATCACCCACATTCACCGTCCTGTATTTACACATCACCCATAGTCACCATCCTGTATGTACACATCACCCAGTCACCGTCCTGTATTTACACATAACCTACAGTCACCGTCCTGTATTTACACATAACCCTCAGTCACCATCCTGTATTAACACATCACTCACATTCACCATTGTGTATTTACACATCACCCAGTCACCATCCTGTATTTATACATCACCCACAGCCACTATTCTGTATTTACACATCACCCACATTCACCGTCCGGTATTTACACATCACCCACAGTAACCGTCCTCTATTTACACATCAATCACAGTCACTGTCCTGTATTTACACATCACCCATAGTCACCATTCTGTATTTACACATCACCCTGTCACCATTGTGTATTTACACATCATCCTGTCACCGTCCTGTATTTACACATAACCCTCAGTCACCATCCTGTATTAACACATCACCCACAGTCACCATCGTGGATTTACACATCACCGAGTCACCATCGTGTATTTACACATCACCCAATCACCATCCTGTATTTACACATCACCCAGTCACCATTGTGTATTTACACATCATCCAGTCACCGTCCTGTAGTTACACATAACCCTCAGTCTCCATCCTGTATTAACACACCACCCACGTTCACCGTCCTGTATTTACACATCACCCAACACCGTCCTGTATTTACACATAACCTACAGTCACCGTCCTGTATTTACACATCACCCACATTCACCATTGTGTATTTACACATCACCCAGTCACCATCTTGTATTTATACATCACCCACAGCCACTATTCTGTATTTACACATCACCCACAGCCACCATCCTGTATTTACACATCACCCACATTCACTGTCCTGTATTTACACATCACCCAGTCACCATCCTGTATTTATACATCACCCACAGACACTATTCTGTATTTACACATCACCCACAGCCACCATCCTGTATTTACACATCACCCACATTCACCGTCCTGTATTTACACATCACGCACAGTCACCGTCCTGTATTTACACATCAATCGCAGTCACCGTCCTGTATATACACATCACCCACGGTCACCATCCTTATTTACACATCACCCACATTCACTGTCCTTTATTTACACATCACCCACAGTCACTGTCCTGTATTTACACATCAATCACAGTCATCGTCCGTACTTACACATCACCCAGTCACCATCCTGTATTTACACATCACCCACAGCCACCATTCTGTATATACACATCACCCAGTCACTGTCTTGTATTTAGACATCACCCAGTCACTGTCTTGTATTTACACATCACCCACAGTTACCGTCTTATATTTACAAATCACCCACAGTCACCGTCCTGTATTTACACATAACCCTCAGTCACCATCCTGTATTAACACATCACCCACGTTCACCATCCTGTATTTACACATCACCCAGTCACCATCCTGTATTTAAACATCACCCAATCACCATCCTGTATTTACACATCACCCAGTCACCATTGTGTATTTACACATCATCCAGTCACCGTCCTGCAGTTACACATAACCCTCAGTCACCATCCTGTATTAACACATCACCCACATTCACCATCCTGTATTTACACATCACCCAGTCACCGTCCTGTATTTACACATAACCTACAGCCACCGTCCTGTATTTACACATCACCCACATTCACCATTGTGTATTTACACATCACCCAGTCACCATCTTGTATTTATACATCACCCACAGCCACTATTCTGTATTTACACATCACCCACAGCCACCATCCTGTATTTACACATCACCCACATTCACTGTCCTGTATTTACACATCACCCAGTCACCATTGTGTATTTATACATCACCCACAGACACTATTCTGTATTTACAGATCACCCACAGCCACCATCCTGTATTTACACATCACCTACATTCACCGTCCTGTATTTACACATCACGCACAGTCACCGTCCTGTATTTACACATCAATCGCAGTCACCGTCCTGTATATACACATCAATCACAGTCACCATCCTGTATTTACACATCACCCACAGTCACCATCCTGTATTTACACATCACCCAATCACCATCCAGTATTTATACATCACCCACAGTCACCGTCTTGTATATACACATCACCCAGTGACCGTCCTGTATTTACACATCACCCACAGTCGCTATTCTGTATTTACACATAACCCACTGTCACCATCCTGTATTTACACATCACCCACTGTCACCATCCTGTATTTACACATCAGCCAATCACCATCCAGTATTTACACATCACCCACAGTCACCATCCTGTATTTACACATCAACCAATCACTGTCCAGTATTTACACATAACACACTGTCACCATCCTGTATTTACAGATCACCCAGTCACCATCCTGGATTTACACATCACCCATAGTCACCATTCTGTATTTACACATGACCCACAATCACCGTCTTCTATTTACACATCACCCAACCACCGTCCAGTATTTACACATCACCCAAAGTCACCGTCTTGTATTTACACATCACCCACAGTCACCATCCTGTATTTACACATCACCCATAGTCACCATCCTGTATTTACACATCATCCAGTCACCATCCTGTATTTACACATCACCCAGACACCATCGTGTATTTACACATCATCCAGTCACTGTCCTGTATTTATACATCACCCACAGTCAGCATCCTGTATTTACACATCATCCATAGTCACCATTCTGTATTTACACATCACCCAGTCACCATCGTGTATTTACATATCATCCAGTCACCGTCCTGTATTTACACATCACCCACGGTGAACATCCTTATTTACGCATCACCCACATTCACTGTCCTGTATTTACACATCACCCACGGTCACCATCCTTATTTACACATCACCCACATTCACCGTACTGTATTTACACATCACCCACAGTCACTGTCCTGTATTTATACATCAATCACAGTCATCGTCCTGTACTTACACATCACTCAGTCACCATCCTGTATTTACACATCACCCACAGCCACCATTCTGTATTTACACATCACTCACAGTCACCATCCTGTATTTACACATCACCCAATCACTGTCCGGTATTTACACATCACCCAGTCACTGTCTTGTATTTACACATCACCCACAGTCACCGTCTTATATTTACAAATCACCCACAGTCACTGTCCAGTATTTACACATAACCCTCAGTCACCACCCTGTATTAACACATCACCCACAGTCACCACCCTTATTTACACATCACCCAATCACCATCCTGTATTTACACATCACCCATAGTCACCATCGTGTATTTACACATCACCCAATCACCATCCTGTATTTACACATCACCCAGTCACCATTGTGTATTTACACATCATCCAGTCACCGTCCTGTATTTACACATAACCCTCAGTCACCATCCTGTATTAACACATCACCCACGTTCACCATCCTGTATTTACACATCACCCAGTCACCGTCCTGTATTTACACATAACCTAAAGTCACCGTCCTGTATTTACACATCACCCACATTCACCATTGTGTATTTACACATCACCCAGTCACCATCTTGTATTTATACATCACCCACAGCCACTATTCTGTATTTACACATAACCTACAGTCACCGTCCTGTATTTACACATCACCCACATTCACCATTGTGTATTTACACATCACCCAGTCACGATCTTGTAATTATACATCACCCACAGACACTATTCTGTATTTACACATCACGCACAGTCACCGTCCTGTATTTACACATCACCCACTGTCACCATCCAGTATTTACACATCACCCACAGTCACCATCCTGTATTTTCATCACCCAATCACCGTCCAGTATTTACACATAACACACTGTCACCATCCTGTATTTACACATCACCCAGTCACCATCCTGGATTTACTCATCACCCATAGTCACCATTCTGTATTTACACATCACCCACAGTCAGCGTCTTGTATTTACAAATCACCCAACCACCGTCCAGTATTTACACATCACCCACAGTCACTGTCTTGTATTTACACATCACCCATAGTCACCATCCTGTATTTACACATCACCCACAGTCACCATCCTGTATTTACACATCACCCATAGTCACCATCCTGTATTTACACATCACCCACAGTCACCATCCTGTATTTACACATCACCCATAGTCACCATTCTGTATTTACACTTCACCCATAGTCACCATCCTGTATTTAAACATCACCCAATCACCATCCTGTATTTACACATCACCCAGTCACCATCCTGTATTTACACAAAACCCAGTCAAGGTCCTGTATTTACACATTACCTACAGTCACCGTCATGTATTTACACATAACCCTCAGTCACCATCCTGTATTTACACATAACCTTCAGTGACCATCCTGTATTTACACATCACCCAGTCACCATTGTGTATTTACACATCATCCAGTCACCGTCCTGTAGTAACACATAACCCTCAGTCACCATCCTGTATTAACACAACACCCACGTTCACCATCCTTTATTTACACATCACCCAGTCACCGTCCTGTATTTACACATAACCTACAGTCACCGTCCTGTATTTACACATCACCCACATTCACCATTGTGTATTTACACATCACCCAGTCACCATCTTGTGTTTATACATCACCCACAGCCACTATTCTGTATTTACACATCACCCACAGCCACCATCCTGTATTTACACATCACCCACATTCACTGTCCTGTATTTACACATCACCCAGTCACCATCGTGTATTTATACATCACCCACAGACACTATTCTGTATTTACAGATCACCCACAGCCACCATCCTGTATTTACACATCACCCACATTCACCGTCCTGTATTTACACATCACGCACAGTCACCGTCCTGTATTTACACATCAATCGCAGTCACCGTCCTGTATATACACATCAATCACAGTCACCATCCTGTATTTACACAACACCCAATCACCGTCCAGTTTTTATACATCACCCACAGTCACCGTCTTGTATATACACATCACCCAGTGACCGTCCTGTATTTACACATCACCCACAGTCGCTATTCTGTATTTACACATAACCCACTGTCACCATCCTGTATTTACACATCAGCCAATCACCATTCAGTATTTACACATCACCCACAGTCACCATCCTGTATTTACACATCACCCAATCACTGTCCAGTATTTACACATAACACACTGTCACCATCCTGTATTTACACATCACCCAGTCACCATCCTGGATTTACACATCACCCATAGTCACCATTCTGTATTTACACATCACCCACAGCCACCATCCTGTATTTACACATCACCTACATTCACCGTCCTGTATTTACACATCACGCACAGTCACCGTCCTGTATTTACACATCAATCGCAGTCACCGTCCTGTATATACACATCAATCACAGTCACCATCCTGTATTTACACATCACCCAATCACCGTCCAGTATTTATACATCACCCACAGTCACCGTCTTGTATATACACATCACCCAGTGACCGTCCTGTATTTACACATCACCCACAGTCGCCATCCTGTATTTACACATCACCCATAGTCACCATTCTGTATTTACACTTCGCCCATAGTCACCATCCTGTATTTAAACATCACCCAGTCACCATCGTGTATTTAAACATCACCCAAACACCATCCTGTATTTACACATCACCCAGTCACCATCGTGTATTTACACATCACCCAGTCACCATCCTGTATTTACACATAACCTTCAGTGACCATGCTGTATTAACACATCACCCACAATCACTGTCCTGTATTTACATATCACTCAATCACCATCCTGTATTTACACATCACCCACGTTCACCATCCTGTATTTGCACATAATCCAGTCACCGTCCTGTATTTACACATAACCTACAGTCACCGTCCTGTATTTACACATCACCCAGTCACCGTCCTGTATTTACACATCACCCATAGTCACCATTCTGTATTTACACATCACCCTGTCACCGTCCTGTATTTACACATCACCCATAGTCACCATCCTGTATTTCCACATCACCCAGTCACCGTCCTGTATTTACACATAACCTACAGTCACCGTCCTGTATTTACACATAACCCTCAGTCACCATCCTGTATTAACACATCACTCACATTCACCATTGTGTATTTACACATCACCCAGTCACCATCCTGTATTTATACATCACCCACAGCCACTATTTTGTATTTACACATCACCCACAGCCACCATCCTGTATTTACACATCAACCACATTCACCGTCCTGTATTTACACATCACCCACAGTAACCGTCCTCTAGTTACACATCAATCACAGTCACTGTCCTGTATTTGCACATCACCCATAGTCACCATTCTGTATTTACACATCACCCTGTCACCATTGTGTATTTACACATCATCCAGTCACCGTCCTGTATTTACACATAACCCTCAGTCACCATCCTGTATTAACACATCACCCACAGTCACCATCGTGTATTTACACATCACCCAGTCACCATCGTGTATTTACACATCACCCAATCACCATCCTGTATTTACACATCACCCAGTCACCGTCCTGTATTTACACATAACCTACAGTCACCGTCCTGTATTTACACATCACCCAGTCACCATCCTGTATTTATACATCACCCACAGCCACTATTCTGTATTTACACATCACCCACAGCCACCATCCTGTATTTACACATCACCCACATTCACCGTCCTGTATTTACACATCACCCAGTCACCGTCCTGTATTCACACATCAATCACAGTCACTGTCCTGTATAAACACATCAGCCAGTGACTGTCCTGTATTTCCACATCAATCACAGTCACCATAGCGTATTTACACATCCTCCACATTTATCTCCTGTATTTACACATCACCCACAGTCACCATCCTGTATTTACGCATCACCCAGTCACCATCGTGTATTTACACATCACCCAATCACCATCCTGTAGTTACACATCACCCAGTCACCATCGTGTATTTACACATCCCCCAATCATTATCCTGTATTTACACATTACCCATAGTCACCATTCTGTATTTACACATCACCCTCAGTCACCATCCTGTATTAACACATCACCCACGTTCACCATCCTGTATTTACACATCACCCAGTCACCGTCCTGTATTTACACAGAACCTACAGTCACCGTCCTGTATTTACACATCACCCAGTGACCATCCTGTATTTATACATCACCCACAGCCACTATTCTGTATTTACACATCACCCACAGCCACCATCCTGTATTTTCACATCACCCACATTCACCGTCCTGTATTTACACATCACCCAGTCACCGTCCTGTATTTACACATCACCCACAGTCACCGTCCTGTATTTGCACATCAATCACAGTCACTGTCCTGTATAAACACATCAGCCAGTGACCGTCCTGTATTTCCACATCAATCACAGTCACCATAGTGTATTGACACATCCTCCATATTTATCTCCTGTATTTACACATCACCCACAGTCACCATCCTGTATTTACACATCACCCAGTCACCATCGTGTATTTACACATCACCCAATCACCATCCTGTATTTACACATCACCCAGTCACCATCGTGTATTTACACATCCCCCAATCACCATCCTGTATTTACACATCACCCATAGTCACCATTCTGTATTTACACATCACCCTCAGACACCATCCTGTATTAACACATCACCCACGTTCACCATCCTGTATTTACACATCACCCAGTCACCGTCCTGTATTTACACATCATCCAGTCACCGTCCTGTATTTCCACATCACCCACAGTCACCATCCTGTATTTACACATCACCCACATTCACCGTCCTGTATTTACACATCACCCAACCACCATCCTGTATTTACACATCATCCAGTCACCATCCTGTATTTCCACATCACCCACAGTCACCATCCTGTATGTACACATCACCCACATTCACCATCCTGTATTTACACATCAGCCAATCACCATCCAGTATTTACACATCACCCACAGTCACCATCCTGTATTTACACATCACCCAATCACTGTCCAGTATTTACACATAACACACTGTCACCATCCTGTATTTACACATCACCCAGTCACCATCCTGGATTTACACATCACCCATAGTCACCATTCTGTATTTACACATGACCCACAGTCACCGTCTTCTATTTACACATCACCCAACCACCGTCCAGTATTTACACATCACTCAAAGTCACCGTCTTGTATTTACACATCACCCACAGTCACCATCCTGTATTTACACATCACCCATAGTCAGCATCCTGTATTTACACATCATCCATAGTCACCATTCTGTATTTACACATCACCCAGTCACCATCGTGTATTTACATATCATCCAGTCACCGTCCTGTATTTACACATCACCCACGGTGAACATCCTTATTTACGCATCACCCACATTCACTGTCCTGTATTTACACATCACCCACGGTCACCATCCTTATTTACACATCACCCACATTCACCGTACTGTATTTACACATCACCCACAGTCACTGTCCTGTATTTACACATCAATCACAGTCATCGTCCTGTACTTACATATCACCCAGTCACCATCCTGTATTTACACATCACCCACAGCCACCATTCTGTATTTATACATCACTCACAGTCACCATTCTGTATTTACACATCACCCAATCACTGTCCAGTATTTACACATCACCCAGTCACTGTCTTGTATTTACACATCACCCACAGTCACCGTCTTATATTTACAAATCACCCACAGTCACTGTCCAGTATTTACACATAACCCTCAGTCACCACCCTGTATTAACACATCACCCACAGTCACCACCCTTATTTACACATCACCCAATCACCATCCTGTATTTACACATCACCCATAGTCACCATCGTGTATTTACACATCACCCAATCACCATCCTGTATTTACACATCACCCAGTCACCATTGTGTATTTACACATCATCCAGTCACCGTCCTGTATTTACACATAACCCTCAGTCACCATCCTGTATTAACACATCACCCACGTTCACCATCCTGTATTTACACATCACCCAGTCACCGTCCTGTATTTACACATAACCTACAGTCACCGTCCTGTATTTACACATCACCCACATTCACCATTGTGTATTTACACATCACCCAGTCACCATCTTGTATTTATAGATCACCCACAGCCACTATTCTGTATTTACACATAACCTACAGTCACCGTCCTGTATTTACACATCACCCACATTCACCATTGTGTATTTACACATCACCCAGTCACCATCTTGTAATTATACATCACCCACAGACACTATTCTGTATTTACACATCACCCACAGCCACCATCCTGTATTCACACATCACCCACATTCACCGTCCTGTATTTACACATCACGCACAGTCACCGTCCTGTATTTACACATCACCCACTGTCACCATCCAGTATTTACACATCACCCACAGTCACCATCCTGTATTTACACATCACCCAATCACTGTCCAGTATTTACACATAACACACTGTCACCATCCTGTATTTACACATCACCCAGTCACCATCCTGGATTTACTCATCACCCATAGTCA
Source organism: Mobula birostris (assembly GCF_030028105.1). Taxonomy (NCBI): domain Eukaryota; kingdom Metazoa; phylum Chordata; class Chondrichthyes; order Myliobatiformes; family Myliobatidae; genus Mobula; species Mobula birostris. The sequence goes on along the minus strand of NC_092380.1, from coordinate 41,681,738 downwards.
CCATTCTGTATTTACACATCACACACAGTCAGCGTCTTGTATTTACACATCACCCAACCACCGTCCAGTATTTACACATCACCCACAGTCACTGTCTTGTATTTACACATCACCCATAGTCACCATCCTGTATTTACACATCACCCACAGTCACCATCCTGTATTTACACATCACCCATAGTCACCATTCTGTATTTACACTTCACCCATAGTCACCATCCTGTATTTAAACATCACCCAATCACCATCCTGTATTTACACATCACCCAGTCACCATCCTGTATTTTACACAAAACCCAGTCAAGGTCCTGTATTTACACATTACCTACAGTCACCGTCCTGTATTTACACATAACCCTCAGTCACCATCCTGTATTTACACATAACCTTCAGTGACCATCCTGTATTTACACATCACCCAGTCACCATTGTGTATTTACACATCATCCAGTCACCGTCCTGTAGTTACACATAACCCTCAGTCACCATCCTGTATTAACACAACACCCACGTTCACCATCCTGTATTTACACATCACCCAGTCACCGTCCTGTATTTACACATAACCTACAGTCACCGTCCTGTATTTACACATCACCCACATTCACCATTGTGTATTTACACATCACCCAGTCACCATCTTGTGTTTATACATCACCCACAGCCACTATTCTGTATTTACACATAACCTACAGTCACCGTCCTGTATTTACACATCACCCACATTCACCATTGTGTATTTACACATCACCCAGTCACCATCTTGTAATTATACATCACCCACAGTCACCATCCTGTATTTACACATCACCCAATCACTGTCTAGTATTTACACATAACACACTGTCACCATCCTGTATTTACACATCACCCAGTCACCATCGTGTATTTATACATCACCCACAGCCACTATTCTGTATTTACAGATAACCTACAGTCACCGTCCTGTATTTACACATCACCCACATTCACCGTCCTGTATTTACACATCACGCACAGTCACCGTCCTGTATTTACACATCAATCGCAGTCACCGTCCTGTATATACACATCAATCACAGTCACCATCCTGTATTTACACATCACCCAATCACCGTCCAGTTTTTATACATTACCCACAGTCACCGTCTTGTATATACACATCACCCAGTGACCGTCCTGTATTTACACATCACCCACAGTCGCTATTCTGTATTTACACATAACCCACTGTCACCATCCTGTATTTACACATCACCCACTGTCACCATCCTATATTTAGACATCACCCACAGTCACCATCCAGTATTTACACATCACCCACAGTCACCATCCTGTATTTACACATCACCCAATCACTGTCCAGTATTTACACATAACACACTGTCACCATCCTGTATTTACACATCACCCAGTCACCATCCTGGATTTACACATCACCCATAGTCACCATTCTGTATTTACACATCACCCACAGCCACCATCCTGTATTTACACATCACCTACATTCACCGTCCTGTATTTACACATCACGCACAGTCACCGTCCTGTATTTACACATCAATCGCAGTCACCGTCCTGTATATACACATCAATCACAGTCACCATCCTGTATTTACACATCACCCAATCACCGTCCAGTATTTATACATCACCCACAGTCACCGTCTTGTATATACACATCACCCAGTGACCGTCCTGTATTTACACATCACCCACAGTCGCTATTCTGTATTTACACATAACCCACTGTCACCATCCTGTATTTACACATCACCCACTGTCACCATCCTGTATTTACACATCAGCCAATCGCCATCCAGTATTTACACATCACCCAGTCACCATCCTGTATTTACACATCACCCATTCACTGTCCAGTATTTACACATAACACACTGTCACCATCCTGTATTTACACATCACCCAGTCACCATCCTGGATTTACACATCACCCATAGTCACCATTCTGTATTTACACATCACCCACAGCCACCATCCTGTATTTACACATCACCCACATTCACCGTCCTGTATTTACACATCACCCACAGTCACCGTCCTGTATTTACACATCACGCACAGTCACCGTCCTGTATTTACACATCACCCACAGTCACCATCCTGTATTTACACATCACCCATAGTCACCATTCTGTATTTACACTTCACCCATAGTCTCCATCCTGTATTTAAACATCACCCAGTCACCATCGTGTATTTACACATCACCCAATCACCATCCTGTATTTACACATCACCCAGTCACCATCGTGTATTTACACATCACCCAGTCACCATCCTGTATTTACACATAACCTTCAGTGACCGTCCTGTATTAACACATCACCCACATTCACTGTCCTGTATTTACATATCACTCAATCACCATCCTGTATTTACACATCACCCAGACACCATCGTGTATTTACACATCATCGAGTCACCGTCCTGTATTTATACATCACCCACGGTCACCATCCTTATTTACACATCACCCACATTCACCATCCTGTATTTACACATCACCCACAGTCACTGTCCTGTATTTACACATCAATCACAGTCATCGTCCTGTGTTTACACATCACCCAGTCACCATCCTGTATTTACACATCACCCACAGCCACCATTCTGTATTTACACATCACCCAGTCACTGTCTTGTATTTACACATCACCCACAGTCACCGTCTTATATTTACAAATCACCCACAGTCACCGTCCTGTATTTACACATAACCCTCAGTCACCATCCTGTATTAACACATCACCCACGTTCACCATTCTGTATTTACACATCACCCAGTCACCGTCCTGTATTTACACATAACCTACAGTCACCGTCCTGTATTTACACATCACCCACATTCACCGTCCTGTATTTACACATCACCCAGTGACCGTCCTGTATTTACACATCAATCACAGTCATCGTCCTGTATTTACACATCACCCAGTCACCATCCTGTATTTACACATCGCCCACAGTCACCATCCTGTATTTACACATCACCCACAGTCACCGTCTTGTATTTACACATCACCCAATCACCATCCTGTATTGACACATCACCCACGTTCACCATCCTGTATTTACACATCACCCATAGTCACCATTCTGTATTTACACTTCACCCATAGTCACCATCCTGTATTTACACATCACCCAATCACCATCCTGTATTTACACATCACCCAGTCACCATCCTGTGTTTACACATCACCCAGTCAAGGTCCTGTATTTACACATTACCTACAGTCGCCGTCCTGTATTTACACATAACCCTCAGTCACCATCCTGTATTAACACATCACCCACGTTCACCATTCTGTATTTACACATCACCCAGTCACCATCGTGTATTTATACATCACCCACAGCCACCATTCTGTATTTACACATCACCCACAGCCACCATCTTGTATTTACACATCACCCACATTCATCGTCCTGTATTTACACATCACCCACAGTCACCGTCCTGTACTTACACATCAATCACAGTCACCGTCCTGTATAAACACATCAGCCAGTGACCGTCCTGTATTTCCACATCAATCACAGTCCCCATAGTGTATTTACACATCCTCCACATTTATGTCCTGTATTTACACATCACCCACAGTCACCATCCTGTATTTACACATCACCCAGTCACCATCGTGTATTTACACATCACCGAATCACCATCCTGTATTTACACATCACCCATAGTCACCATTCTGTATTTACACATCACCCAGTCACCATTGTGTATTTACACATCATCCAGTCACCGTCCTGTATTTACACATCACCCACGGTCACCATCCTTATTTACACATAACCCTCAGTCACCATCTTGTATTAACACATCACCCACAGTCACCGTCTTGTATCTACACATCACCCAATCACCATCCTGTATTTACACATCACCCATAGTCACCATTCTGTATTTACACATCACCCATAGTCACCATCCTGTATTTACACATCATCCAGTCACCATCCTGTATTTCCACATAACCCTCAGTCACCATCCTGTATTTACACATCATCCACATTCACCGTCCTGTATTTACACATCACCCAGTGACCGTCCTGTATTTACACATCAATCACAGTCATCGTCCTGTATTTACACATCACCCAGTCACCATCCTGTATTTACACATCGCCCACAGTCACCATCCTGTATTTACAGATCACCCACAGTCACCGTCTTGTATTTACACATCACCCACAGTCACCGTCTTGTATTTACACATCACCCACAGTCACCATCCCGTATTGACACATCACCCAATCACCATCCCGTATTGACACATCACCCACTGTCACCATCCTGTATTTACACATCACCCATAGTCACCATCCTGTATTTACACATCACCCATAGTCACCATTCTGTATTAACACATCATCCAGTCACCATCCTGTATTTACACATCACCCAATCACCATCCTGTATTTACACATCACCCACAGTCACCATTCCGTATTTACACATCACCCACAGTCACCATTCTGTATTTACACATCATCCAGTCACCATCCTGTATTTCCACATAACCCTCAGTCACCATCCTTATTTACACATCACCCACATTCACCGTCCTGTATTTGCACATCACCCACAGTCACTGTCCTGTATTTCCACATCAATCACAATCACCATCCTGTATTTACACATCACTCACAGTCTGCATGACTACGTGATTGAATGATTTGCTCATCTGGACACTTAAATGCTGGCCTTCATCCTACAGGAAAGATATGGTTGCACTGGAGAGGCTACAAAGGATATTCAGGCAATGCATTCCAGGTGTATACCACCCTCTGGGCGTAGAACGTCCCCCTTACAACCAAAAGAGATAGAAGGGGAATTCGGTCATTTGGCCCTTTGAGACTGCTCGCCCATTTTATCATGGTTGTTCCGTTTTCCTTCTCACCCTCATTCTCCTGCCTTCTCCCTGCATCCTTTCATATCCAGCTCATCAAGAACCTTTCAATCTCCACCTGAAATGCAATGCCTTGAATAAATATTCACATAAATGAGTATTAGAACCAAGCAATTTGATCAATTTCACTGAGAATTTTTGTTTGTGAATCACATGATCCTTCTTTTTCACAGTAGGGCCGAAAAAAATAGAAAATTGTAAAACATAAAAACCCAAAGACTTAAATGTCAGCAGTTCAGAAGTACTCATTCCCCTTTGGTCGGTATGTAGTTGAACTCCCTCTTGTGGCTATTATGCCAATAATCCTTTTGGATAAGTCTCTATTAGCTTTGTCAATATTTTAGAGCAAGGTTTGCCCATTGCTCCTTGCAAAATTGCTCAAGCTGTTCCAGGATAGTTGGAGAGCAGTGGTGGGCAGCAATCTTGTGGTCCTTTAACAGATCTTTGATTGGGTTAAGGTCAGAACTTTGACTCAGCCACTAGAGGACATCAATTTTCTTCATTTGAAGTCACTCCACGGTTTCTCTGACAGTGTGCTTTGGGTCGTTGCCTGCTGAAAAATGAACTTTCTCCCTAGTTTAGACTTTTTGACAGGGGCTAGCAGGTTTTATCCATGATCTCTCTGTGTTTTGCAGCATTCATCTTCCTGTTAATCGCGACCAGATTTCCAGTCCCTGCCGCTGAAAAATATCCCCAGAGTATGACCCTACCTGCACCATGTTTTACAGGGTATGGTGTTACCTGGTATTAGATTTACACCTCATGTATTGCTAAAATAAAGCATACCCTTGCCCAGAAAGACTTTGCAATTAGAAGATATGGTAAAGATGTGGAAGGAAGTCCTGTGATCAACATTGGACATGATTCAATGAGATCCATCCCCCTCATTCTTCTAAATTTCTGTGATTATGGGCCCAGGGTCATTAAACATTCCTCATATGATAACCCTTTCATTCCCAGAATCATTCTCATGAACCTCGTCTGAACCCTCTCCTATGCCAGCATAACCTTTCTTAGATAGGGACCTAAAACTGCTCACAATACTCCAGGCGAAGCCTCACCAGTGCCTCATAAAGCCTCAGCATTCCATTCTGGCTTTTATATTTCAGTTTTTTTGAGATGAATGCTAACATTGCATTTGTGTTCCTCACCACATCTCAACCTGCAATTAACCTTTAAGGAGTCCTGCGCGAGGGGCTCCCAAATCCCTTTGTACCTCGGATTTTTTAATTTTCTGCCCATTTAGAAATCAATTTACACTTTTGTTCATTCTACAGAAGTGCATGACCATACATTTCCCAACACTGTATTCCATCTGCCACTTCTTTGTTCATTTTCCAAATCTGTTTAAGTCCTTCTGCAGACTCTCTGCTTCCTCAGTATCACATGCTCCTCAACCTATCTTTGTATCAGCTGCAAACTTGGCTGTAAAATCATCAATTCCATCATCAAAATCATTGACATACAACATAAAAAGAGGTGGTCCCAACACAAACTCCTGTGGAACATCACTAGGCACCAGTAGCCAACCAGAATCTCTTTGCCTCCTGCCGATCAACCAATGCCCTATCCATTATAGTACTTTTCCTGTAATGCATGGGCTCTTATCTTGCTAAGCAGCCTCCTGTGCAGAACCTCATCAAAGACCTTCTGAAAATCCAAGTACACAACATCTACTGACTTTCATTTGTCTACCTTGCTTGTAATTTCCTCAAAGATTTATCAAACAAGACTTTCCTTTAAGGAAACCATGTAGACTTTGGCCTATTTTATCATGTACCTCCAAGTACCCTGAGATTTCATCCTTAACAATCAACACCAACATCTGCTCAACGACTGTGGTCAGGTTAACTGGCTTATAATTTCCTTCCTTCTGTCTCCCTCCCTTCTTGAAGAGTGGAGTGACATTTTCTATTTTCTGGTTCTCTAGAACCATGCAAGAATCTAGTGATTCATGAAAGATCATTAGCGATGCCTCCACAATCTCCCCAGCCACGTTTTTCAGAACCATAGGATGTCGACCATTTGGTCCAGGTGACTTACTTGCCTTCAGACCTTTCAGATTCTCAATCACCATGTCCCCAGAAAGAGCAATTGCACTCACTTCCACTCCCTGGCACTCCCGAACCTCCGGCATACTGCTAGCATCGTCCAAGTGAACATGGATGCAAAATATTAATTTAGTTTGCCTACTATTTCCTTGTTCCACTTTGCTACTTCTCCAGTCTCATTTTTCAGCAGTCCGATCTCTACTCTTGCCTCTCTTTTACTTTTTATATATTTAAAAAAAGTCTTTTGGAATCCTCTTTGATTCGATTGGCTAGCTTACCTTTGTATTTCATCTTTCCCCTCCTTATGGTTTTTTAGTTGTCTTTTGTTGGTTCTTATAAGGTTCCCAATCCTCTTAACTTCCCATTAATTTTTGCACTATTGTATGCTCTTTATTTTACTTTTATGTTGCTTTTGACTTCCATTGTCAGCCACGGTTTCATTGTCCTGCCTTTAGAATGCATATTCTTTGGGATGCATCTATTCTGCACTTTCTGAATTTCTCCCAGAAACTCCAGCCACTGTTGCTTTGCCATCATCCCTACTAGTGTCCCCTTCCAATCAACTTTAGCCAGCTCCTCTCTCATATTTCTATGATTCTCTTTACTCCACCTCACTACTGATACATCTGACTTTAGCTTTTCCCTCTCAAATTGCAGGGAGAAGTATATCATATTATGATCACTGCCTCCTAAGAGTTCCTTTTTCCTTAAGCTTCTTAATCAAATCTATTCCATACACAATACCAAATCCAGAACAGCCCTTCTCCTAGTGGGCTCAACCTCAAACTGCTCTAAAAATCCATCTTGCAGGCATTCTACAAAACTCTCTGCCTTGGGATCTAGCACCAACCTGATTTTCCCCAATATACCTGCATATTGAAATCCTTTATAACTATTGTAACCTTGCCTTTATACATGCTTTTTCTATCTCCATTGTAATTTGTACCCCACATCCTGGCTACTATTCAGAGGCCTGTATATAACTCCCATCATGGTCCATTTACCCATGCAGTTTCATAACTCTACCCATAAGGATTCTTGTTTAAGCTGTGGCCAATCAGTGATCGGAAGTGTGAGAAGATGTATAGGATGTGTGAGTATAGGAATACAATGAGGTGGAGGATAAATTCGTGGCTGAGAGATTGAAGCAGGGGGCAGGGATTCAGATTTCTGGATCATTGGGACCTCCTTTGGGGCAGGTGTGACCTGTACTAAAAGGACAGTTTGCACTTGAATCCCAGGGGGACCAATATCCTGGCGAGAAGGTTTGCTAAGGCTACTGGGGAGAGTTTAAATGAGAATTGTTGGGGGTTGGGAACTGAACTGAAGAGACTGGGGAAGAGGCAGTTGGCTCACAAATAGAGAAAGCTTGGAAGCAGTGTGTGAGGGAGGATAGGCAGGTGATAGAGAAGGGATGTGCTCAGACCAACGGTTTTAGATGTGTCTATTTTAACACAAGGAGTATTGTTAACAAAGCGGATGAGCTTAGAGTGTGGATCGGTACTTAGAGATATGATGTGGTGGCCACTACAGAGACTTGGATGGCTCAGGGACAGGAATGGTTACTTCAAGTGCCAGGTTCTAGATGTTTCAGAAAGGACAGGAAGGGAGGTAAAAGAGGTGGGGGCGTGGCACTGTTGATCAGAGATAGTGTCATGGCTGCAGAAAAGGTGGACGTCCTAGAGGGATTGTCTACGGAGTCTCTGTGGGTGGAGGCCAGGAACAGGAAGGAGTCAATAAATTTACTGGGTGCTTTTGAAAGGCCGCCCAATAGTAACAAGGGTATCGAGGAGCAGATAGGGAAACAGATCCTGGAAAGGCATAATAATAACAGGGTTGTCATGATGGGAGATTTTAATTTCCCAAATATCGATTGGCATCTCCTGAGAGCAAGGGGTTTAGATGGGGTGGAGTTTGTTAGGTGCGTTCAGGAAGGTTTCTTGACACAATATGTAGATAAGCCTACAAGAGGAGAGGCTGTACTTGATTTGGTATTGGGAAATGAACCTGGTCAGGTGTCAGATCTCTCAGTGGGAGAGCATTTTGGAGATAGTGATCATAATTCTATCTCCTTTACGATAACATTGGAGGGACATAGGAACAGACAAGTTAGAAAAGCATTTAATTGGAGTAAGGGGAATTATGAGGCTATCAGGCAGGAACTTTGAAGCTTAAATTGGGAACAGATGTTCTCAGGGAAAAGTACGGAAGGAATGTGGCAAATGTTCAGGGGATATTTGTGTGGAATTCTGCATAGGTACGTTCCAATGAGACAGGGAAGTTATGGTAGGGTACAGGAACCGTGGTGTACAAAGGCTGTAATAAATCTAGTCAAGAAGAAAAGAAAAGCTTACAAAAGGTTCAGAAAGCTAGGTAATGTTAGAGATCTAGAAGATAATAAGGCTAACAGGAAGAAGTTTAAGAAGGAATTAGGAGAACCAGAAGGGGCCATGAGAAGGCCTTGGCGAGCAGGATTAAAGAAAATCCCAAGATATTCTTCAAGTATGTGAAGAGCAAGAGAATAAGACATGAAAGAATAGGACCTATCAAGTGTGACAGTGGGAAGTGTGTATGGAACTGGAGGAAATAGCAGAGGTACTTAATGAATACTTTACTTCAGTAATCACTACAGAAAAGGATCTTGGCAATTGTAGGGATGACTTGCAGTGGACCGAAAAGCTTGAGCATGTAGATATTAGGAAAGAGGATGTGCTGGAGCTTTTGGAAAGCATCATGTTGGATAAGTTGCCGGGACTGGATGAGATGTACCCCAGGCTACTGTGGGAAGTGAGGGAGCAGATTGCTGAGCCTCTGACAATGATCTTTGCATCATCAATGAGGACGGGAGAGGTTCCGGAGGATTGGAGAGTTGCGGATGTTGTTCCCTTATTCAAGAACGGGAGTAGAGATAGCCCAGATAATTATGGACTGGTGAGTCTTACTTCAGTGGTTGGTAAGTTGATGGAGAAGATCCTGAGAGGCAGGATTTATGAACATTTGGAGAGATATAATATGATTAGGAATAGTTAGCATGGCTTTGTCAAGGGCAGGTCGTGCCTTACGAGCCTGATTGAATTTTTTGAGGATGTGACTAAACACATTGATGAAGGAAGAGCAGTAGATGTAGTGTATATGGATTTCAGCAAGGCATTTGATAAGGTACCCCATACAAGGCTTATTGAGAAAGTAAGGAAGCATGGGATCCAAGGGGACATTGTTTTCTGGATCCAGAACTGGCTTGCCCACAGAAGGCAAAGAGTGGTTGTAGACGGGTCATATTCTGCATGGAGGTCAGTGACCAGTGGTGTGCCTCAGGGATCTGCTCTGGGACCCTTACTCTTCGTGATTTTTATAAATGACCTGATGAGGTAGTGGAGGGATGGGTTAGTGAATTTGTCGATGACACAAAGGTTGGGGGTGTTGTGGATAGTGTGGAGAGCTGTCAGAGGTTACAGCGGGACATTGATAGGATGCAAAACTGGGCTGAGAAGTGGCAGATGGAGTTCAACCCAGGTAAGTGCGAGGTGGTTCATTTTGGTAGGTCAAGTATGATGGCAGAATATAATATTAATGGCAAGACTCTTGGCAGTGTGGAGGATCAGAGGGATCTTGGGGTCCGAGTCCATAGGACACTCAAAGCTGCTGCGCAGGTTGACTCTGTGGTTAAGAAGGCATACGGTGCATTGGCCTTCATCAATCATGGAATTGAATTTAGGAGCTGAGAGGTGATGTTGCCAGACCCCACTTGGAATACTGTGCTCAGTTCTGGTCGCCTCACTACCAGGAGGTGGTAGGAGGTGGAAACCATAGAAAAGGTGCAGAGGAGACTTACAAGGATGTTGCCTGGATTGGGGAGCATGTCTTATAAGAATAGGTTGAGTAAACTCGGCCTTTTCTCCTTGGGGCGACAGAGGATGAGAGGTTTATAGGATGATGAGAGGCATTGATTGTGTGGCTAGTCAGAGGCTTTTTCCCAGGGCTGAAATGGCTGCCACAAGAAGGCACAGGTTTAAGGTGCTGGGGATTAGGTACAGAGGAGATGTTAGGGGTAAGTTTTTTAACTCAGAGAGGGGTGGGTGCGTGGAACAGGTTGCTAGCAACAGTGGTGGAGGCAGATACGATAGGGTCTTTTAAGATAGGTACATGAATAGGTACATTTTTGGACAGGTAGATGGAGCTTAGTAAAATAGAGGGCTACGGGTAACCCTAGTAATTTCTAAGGTAGGGACACGTTTGGCACAGCTTTGTGGGCTGAAGGGCCTGTATTGTGCTGTTGGTCTTCTTTCTATGTTTCTAAGACGTAGCTCACGCAGATTCATGAATTTTGTACATAAGGAATCGATTCGCGGCAGTTTGGTGTTTGAGCAGTGACCCATCTGCATCTCAATGTGAGAAGATGTAGCTTATTCAGGCTCAGCAATGAGTAGATATGACATTGATTCACAGTACTTTGGGGTTTGAGCAGCAGCCAATTAGTGATTGGACAAATACAAATAAGGCAGAGCAGCCATTATTGGAGTAGACAGTGTTAGAGTGGTTATTTGAGGCTTTAGCTCTTCGAGGTTTCAGCAAGGAGAGGCTTGAGTGAGTGAAGGTGAAAAAGCTGTAGGTAGATTTTGTTCACACAAAGTGCTGCTGGAACGCAGCAGGCCAGGCAACATCTATAGGAAGAGGTACAGTCGACGTTTCAGGCCGAGGCCCTTCGTCAGGACCAACTGGAAGAAGATATGTTAAGAGATTTGAAAGTGGGAGAGGGAGGGGGAGTTCTGAAATGATAGGAGAAGACAGGAGGGGGAGGGATGGAGCTAAGAGCTGGAAGGTTGATTGGCAAAAGGGATATGAGGCTGGAGAAGGGAGAGGATCATGGGACGGGAGGCCTAGGGAGAAAGAAAGGGGGAGGGGAGCCCAGAGGACGGACAAGGAGTTATAGTGAGAGGGACAGAGGGAGAAAAAAAAGAGAGAGAAAAAAAAGATAATAAATAAATAAGGGATGGGGTACGAAGGGAAGGTGGGGCATTAATGGAAGTCAGAGAAGTCAATGTTCATGCCATCAGGTTGGAGGCTACCCAGACGAAATATAAGGTGTTGTTCCTCCAACCTGAGTGTGGCTTCATCTTTACAGTCAAGGAGGCCGTGGATAAACATATCAGAATGGGAATGGGATGTGGAATTAAAATGTGTGGCCGCTGGGAGATCCTGCTTTCTCTGGCGGACAGAGCGTAGGTGTTCTGTGAAATGGGAGCTCTTAGCTCCATCCCTCCCCCTCCTGTCTTCGCCTATCATTTTGGATCTCCCCCTCCCCCTCCCACTTCCAAATCTCTTACTCACTCTTCTTTCAGTTAGTCCTGACGAAGGGTCTCGGCCCAAAACGTCGACTGTACCTCTTCCTAGAGATGCTGCCTGGCCTGCTGCGTTCCACCAGCATTTTGTGAGTGTGTTGCTTGAATTTCCAGCATCTGCAGATTTCCTCGTGTTTGGTAGATTTTGTTCTCCCAGTTTATTCATTGTTTCTATTTTATATTTGCAGGTACAGCAGTAGAGATGCCAGGCAGGATAGCTGAATGCTCCACTTGTGGGATGTGGGATGGCACGGAGACCTCCAGTGCCCCTGAAGCTTTACCTGCAGGAAATGCATCCAGCTGCAGCTTCTAACGTTAAGGAGTTGGAGCTGGAACTGGATGAACTGCAGATCACTCAGGAGGCTGAGGGAGTAATAGACAGGACATATAGAGATGTAGTTACGTCCAAGGTGCAGGACACAGGACGTAACAGTCAGGAAGGGGAAAGGGGTTAAGGAGCCAGTGCAGAGTACCCCTGTGGCCATCCCCCTCAACAACAGTATATCACTCTGGATACTGTCGGGGCGGATGACCTAGCCGAGGGAAGTCCCAGCCATCAGGTCTCTGTGTCATAAGGTGGTGGCTGGGAACGGACCCAAGTGCAAGATCCAGACACTGAAGTACTAGGATACAGGGCGAGGGCTTTGACATGGACACGAAAACCAGGAACCCGGAACAGGACTGGACAAGAGAGCTAGGAGCCCGGGCTTGGACTCGAGCCAGAGTCTGGACAAGGACCCAGAACCTGGGTCTTGCCTCTGGCTCAGACCCCAGAACTAGGCAAGGACGTGACTTGGCTGGCAAGCAGGACGAGGCTGGAGTCCTCAGGCTTGAGGCGAGGTGAGGCTGGAGGCTGGAGACTTGAGGCGAGGCTTGGCTAGAGGCTTGGGGTCTTGAAGCCCCTCCTGGGCAGGGCGCTGATCTCCACCCGACGAAGACAAGGGACAGGAAGGGACAGAACCAACCGGAGGGTAATGGCAAGACGGCCTGGCTTACCCGATGGAGGCAAGGGACAGGAAGGGACAGAACTAACTGCAGGGTAACGACAATATGGCCTAGTTTACCCGACGGAAGCAAGGGACAGGAAGGGACAGAATCAACCGCAGGGTAACGGCAATATGGCCTGGCTTACCTGATGGAGGCAAGGGACAGGAAGGGACAGAACCAACTGCAGGGTAATGGTAAGATGGCCTGACTTACCCGGCAGAGGCAAGGGACAGGAAGGGAGCTAGGTACAGGGTGGCTCCAAGACAAGACTACAGGCGAGACGAGGCAAGAGTTACCGGCAAGACAAGGCAGGGCTTCAGGCGAGGAAACAGAAGGCAGGGGAAGGGATACAAGGAGTAAGGACAAGAACAATCCAGCAGCCATGCCCTGGTCTCTGGAGGAATTTATGCAGCCAGCCTCAATGAGAATTAGTGCCTCAATTAGTGCTCAACAGGAACAGAAACAGGGTAGACAGGAAAATCTGGAGCAAGGGTCGATGGACCAGACCGTGAACTGGAATGCGGACTGGAATGCGGACCAGACCATAACACTCTGGCACTGATCTAGCTCTGTGACTCAGAGGGAAGTGAGGAGAGGAGGCGAGCTGTGACAATAGAGGATTTGTTAGTCAGGGAAATAGAAAGGAGGTTCGATGGACAAGAACAAGATTCCCGGATGGTATGGAAGAGAGATCACAGACTGTTGCATGAAACATAAGGTTGAGATAGTAGGTGATTTTAACTTTCCACATAGTGACTGGGACTTTCATACTGTGAAAGGACTAGATGGGATAGAGATTGTCAAATGTGTTCAGAAGAGATTCCTTAATCAGTAGGTAGAATTTTCAATGACAGAGTTTCAATGACATACTTGATCTTTTAGGGCAAGTAGCAGAAGTTAGCGTAGGGGAACACTTTGCATCTAGTGTTCATAAATACCATTAGTTTCAAAGTAAATATGGAAAAGGATAGGTCTGATCCATGGGTTGAGATTCTAAATTGGAGAAAGTCCAATTTACAGCTTTCTAGGAGAGGTTAACCCCCTGACACAATGGTGCCAAGATAACAACCTCTCTCTCAATGTCCAAAAATCAAAGGAGCTGATTGTGGATTAGAGGAGGAATGGAGACAAGCTTCCCCCCCCCCCCCACCATCAACATCAATGGCTCTGCAGCTGAGAGGGTGAGTAGTTTCCTCGGTACACACCTCACCAAATCTCACCTGGACTGTGCACTTCGGCTGTGTGGCAAAAAAAAGTCACAGCAACATCTCTTTCACCTCAGACGACTGAAGAAGTTCAGCATGTGCCCCCAGATTCTCAAGACCTTCGACAGGGGCACCACTGAGAGCATCCTTTTTGGCTGTATCACTGCCTGGTACAGGAACTGTACCAACCTTGATCGCTGGGCACTGCAGAGTGGTACGAGCAGCCCAGCACATCTGTGGTTGCGAACATCCCTCCATTGAGGACACTTATAGCAGCAGGTGCAGAAAGAGGGCCTGGAAGATCATCAGGGACACCAGTCACCCCAACTATAAACTGTTTCAGCTGCTTCTGTCTGGCAAACACTACTGTAGCATTAAAGCCAGGACCAACAAGCTATGGGACAGCTTCTTTCTACAAGCCATTAAGACTTATAAATTCACATGTTTGTACATTGCAATACAGTCATAACACAAATATTTTTGCTGCCTGACATTGTGGAATGAATGCAAGATTTAAATAAGTTCAAATTCAAATTTGGATGGTATGAGAAAGGATCTGGCAAGTCTAGGTTGGGACAGGTTATTTTCTGGCAAAGGTGTACTTGGTTAGTGGAAGGTCTTCAAAAGTGAAACTTGGAGAGTACAAAGCTTGCATGTGGCTGTCAGAGTAAAAGTCAATGACAACAGGTTTAGAGAACCTTGGTTTTCAAGAGATATTGAGGCCCTGCTTAAGAAAAAGAAGGAACTGCATAGCAGATACAAATGAGGTACTTGAGGAGTATAAGAAATGAAAAGGCCACTTAAGAAAGAAATCAGGAGGGCTAAAAGAAGGAATGGAGTTGGCCTAGCAGACAAGGTGAAGGAGAATCCTAAGGAATGTAAGGAGGCATGGGATCCAAGGGGACATTGCTTTGTGCATCCAGAACTAGCTTGCCCACAGAAGGCAAGGAATAGCTATAGACGGGTTATATTCTGCATGGAGGTCGGTGACCGGTGGTGTGCCTCAGGGATCTGTTTTTGTTCTGGGACCCCTTCTCTTCGTGATTTTTATAAATGACTTGGATGAGGAAGTGGAGGGATAGGTTAGTAAATCTGCAAATGACACAAAGGTTGGGGGTGTTGTGGATAGTGTGGAGGGTTGTTAAAGGTTACAGCAGGTCATCAATAGGATGAAAATCTGGGCTGAGAAGTGGCAGATGGAGCTCAACCCAAATAAGTGTGAGGTGGTTTATTTTGGTAAGTCAAATATGATGGCAGAATATAGAATATAAGATTCTTGGCAGTGTGGAGGATCAGAGGGATCTTGGGGTTCGAGTCCATAGGACACTCAAAGCTGCTATGCAGGTTGACTCTGTGGTTAAAAAGGCCTTCATCAACTGTGGGATTGAGCTTAGGAGCCGAGAGGTAATGTTGCAGCTATATAGGACCCTGGTCAGACCCCACTTGGAGTACTGTGCTCAGTTCTGGCTGCCTCATTACAGGAAGGATGTGGAAACCATAGAAAGGGTGCAGAGAAAATTTACAAGAATGTTGCTTGAATTGGGGGGCTTGCCTTATGAGAGTAGGTTGAGTGAACTCGGCCTTTTCTCCTTGGAGCGATGGAGGATGAGAGGTAACTTGACAGAGGTGTACAAGATGATGAGAGGCATTGATCGTGTGGATAGTCAGAGGCTTTTTGCCAGGGCTGAAATGGCTAGCACAAGAGGACATAGTTTTAAGGTGCTTGGAAGTAGGGACAGAGGAGATATCAAGGTTAAGTCTGTTGGGTTTTTTTTAATGCAGAGAGTGGCGAGTGCGTGGAATGGGCTGCCGGCGACGATGGTGGAGGTGGATACAATAGGGTCTTTTAAGAGACTCCTGGACAGGTACATGGAGCTTAAAAAAAATAGAGGGCTATGGGTAACATTAGGTAATTTATAGGGTAAGGACATGTTCAGCACAGCATTGTGGGCCAAAGGGCCTGTATTATGCTGTAGGTTTTCTATGTTTCTATGATTCTACAGATACATAAGAGCAAAAGTAGTGCAAGGGACAAAACTGGTCCTCTTGAAGACCAGAATGATAATCTTTGCACGGAACCAAAGAGATGGGGAGATTTACTTGGGAGACGGATCAGAGTCCATGGAAGTGAGGCAAAGCCGAGCAAGGTCATGGACCGTATACAGATTACAGAGGAGGAGCTGTTTACTTTCTGGAAGCAAATCAGAATGGAAAAATCCCCAGGGCATGATAAAGTGCTCCCTGTGCGAGGCAAGTGTAGAAAGTCCAGGGGTCCTAGCAGAGTTATTTAAATCATCCTTCACAACAGGTGAGGTCCTAGAGGATTGAAGGATAGCTAATTCTCTCCTGCTGTTTAAGAAAGGCTCTAAAAATAAGTCAGGAAATCATAGGCCGGTGAGCCTGACATCAGTCGTGGGAAAGTTTTTGGAAGGTGTTCTAAGGGACCCAATATATGAGTATTTGGATAGACAGGGACTGATTAGGGACAGTAGATGTGGCTTTGTGTGTGGTACATCATGTCTAACCAATCTTATAGAGTTTTTTGATGAAGATACCAGGAAAGTTGATGAAGGCAAGGCAGTGGATGTTGTCTACATGGGCATTTGCCAAAGTCCAGCACAGGAGTTTGGTCAAGAAGGTTCATAACTTAGCACTTAAGATGAGATAGTAAATTGGATTAGACAGTGGCTTTGTGGGAAAAGCCAGAGAATGATAGTTGATGGTTGCCACTCTGATTGGAGGTCTTTGACCGGTGGAGTGCCACAGGGATAGATGACAAAAATTGTTCAGATATACTGCTAACACAGGATCACCGAATTTTTAAGATTTATAAAGGAAATGATTCTTGGAGTTATCTTATTAGTTCATCTATGCTGTTCTGTCAAGACAGAAATGCAAATCCTATTTTAAGAACATAAGAAATAGTAGGCCATCTGGCCTGTCAAGCCTGCTCTGCCATTCAATAAGATCATGGCTGATCTGGCTATGGACTCATCCCTAACTACCTGCCTTTTCTCCATAACTCTTAATTCCCCTACTATGCAGGAACGATTTAAGGAACTATTTGTGATAAATGCAACAAATAATATTCCAGAAGGTCAACAATGGCTAGAAAAAAACTCAGTCCAATTAGAGTAACTGATAAAGTAGAGTAAATGAACTGAGACAATCAAATTAGTGAGGGACCTCTTTTCACAAGTTCCCTTTGCAGACCCATACCAAACCCCTGACTGGCTTAACACTCCAATTGAAATAATAATTAAGCACAGCAGCAAATACATTTTCCGGGAGGACTGGCACTACTTGCAGTTCTCCAATGGACAATTCCCCTAGACGTTTGAATTATAATTTTTTATATAATTTTTTTTTGCTCAGCATAACAAAACTTTCAATTTCGAGATACACTTACATTTACATTTCTTCCCCTTACAGATATCAGGTATCAGAACACTTCCATCAAAATATAGACATCACCACAACACCCTATACAAAAGCCCTTGTTAGTATAGCAGACAGGTTTACATCTATATAGCACAGAAAAGGTTGCCATGTTTTATGAAAACTATTTGTTTTTGTGTGAACCATACATGTCAAAAAGTCCAAAGGAACGTATTCCACGATTAATTTACGCCAACCAAAAGGTCCAGGGGCCCTATCGGATATCCAACAAAGTGAAATGTTCTTCCTCGTACAAAAAGTCGGGATGTTAAGAAGTTTTTTCTGACGTGCATTAATAATACGACTGCTGGGTAAACCGAAGGGAAAAGACACTGGGTCCAGTTCAAGCTCCATCTTTCTCTGTAACTTAGGAGATGAAACCCAGCCAATATTTTAGTAAATCTCTGCAATCTCTCAATTTTATTGACATCTTTCCTATAATTCGGTGACCAGAACTGTACACAATACTCCAAATTTGGCCTCACCAATGCCTTATACAGTTTCAACATTACATCCCAACTCCTATACTCAATGCTCTGATTTATAAATGCCAGCATACCAAAAGCTTTCTTCACCACCCTATCCATATGAGATTCCACCTTCAGGGAACTATGCACCATTATTCCTAGATCCCTCTGTTCTACTGCATTCTTCAGTACATTCTACCACTCAGCCAGACTTTCATTCTCCCTCCTATATGCTGATTCATCACGGTCTTTGCCTTGGCCAGCGGAAGTGGTGTCATCAGAAAACTTGAATATGGCATTGGTGCTGTGCTTAGCCACACAGTCATAAATGGTGTGGTAGTGTAGTGGCTAGCACAATGCTTTATGGTACAGATGACCCAGGTTCAATTCCTGCTGTTGCCTGTAAGAAGTTTGTATATTCTCCCTGTGACTGCATGGCTTTCCTCTGGTGCTCTGCTTTACTTCCACAGTCCAAAGGCGTACTAGTTGGTAGGTTGCAGACACAAAATGCTGGAGAAACTCTGCAGGCCAGGCAACATCTATGGAAAAGACTATAGTCGACGTTTCGGGCTGAGACCCTTCAGTAGGATGGTAGGTTAATTGGTCATTGTAAATTGTCCCATCATTAGGCTTGGGTTCGAGGATCCAACTGCACAAGGAGGCTCTGAGGCCTAGGTCTTGAAGCTTATTGATCAGTTTTGTGGGGATGATAGTACTGATTGCCAAGCTGTAGTCGATAAAGGGCATTCTGATAAATGCATCTTTGCTGTCCAGGTGTTCTCCTACAAAGCAACAAGTAGGCCTACCAGGCCCACGAAAACTGCCATGTGTGTAATATCTAGGCCTATCAGCTGTGTTTTATCTAGGCCTACCATGTGTGTTATATGTGGCCTACCAGGCCTGCCAAAACTGCCTTGTGTGTTAATGTTACCATACTTGATTGAAAAAATCCATGGTCTGACATAACAGACTGGGTAGCTCTTACTCAGATCAAGTTTTCTGGGAAAACACAAAAATTGGGAAGAAGTGTCAATTCTTCTCAGTCAGGTCCAAACCTTAAGTAAAGGGGGAAGATCTGGACAATTATGCCCAGAGTCCAGAATCACCAAACTTCTGTTAATGTAAAAAGAAACTTGTGCAGATGATGTGGTTGAAATCAGAGTGCCAAGCTAGACACTGCACATCGATGGCTGTTCACTCCCATAGGAGGGACATAAATAACCCTTATATTCTGACATCCTTTTTCTGGGTTTCTAGAATTAAATTACAGACAGAATTCTCAACAGGAAAACTGTACTCTTTCTTACCTCTATAAATGTTACAGTTTCCATGTACGTTATTCAATAGTGAAAGCATGCAATTGATGAATATAATTTTTTATAACTAAAATTTGAGATTACTAATCCTTCAGCAAAAGAAGACTGCAATACACAATCAATGACTTGTTTACAAGGCTCATTTATCGACATCGTGTTCATGCCAGCCTGTAGCATCGGATGCAGTCAGGGTATTGTGTTCATGCCAGCCTGTAGCATCGGATGCAGTCAGGGCATCATCCACATGTATGATAGTCAAATCAGTACTGGTACATCCCTCAGATGTTATCTCAAAGCCACGTGAGACCTGTGGAACTCTTGTGATAGGCTAGTCCACTGGTATTGTTGACTATGAACTGTGAAAGTCAACTATGGTTGATATTCTCGCGGAAGTGGTACAGACCACAAACCACTGGCCATATCAATAACTGTAACCCACTTATGTGATGGCTTCAAGGCATTGAAAGTAGTTGACGGATCTGCCATTGTGGGGTTAGCTCGTCTATACATTGGCTAGCAACCCGTTTATCCAGTGTCAGTCTCCTTTCATAGGTTCTATCTTCACTCCCTTGGTCTATATTGGAGCAAGCTGTGACATTGCTGCCAATCCTGTTGTTTCATCACTGTCATTCTCACTTGAGTCAATAGAGGGCACTGTAGACTCCAAGTGATATCCATCCTATAATTCCTCGGAGTTCAAATAGAGGCACTGTCTCGGAAGACTTTCCAATGTAAGGGAAATTTCCCAAGCCGAAGTATCAGAAGAAGCATCACTGACAGGACTCCCAAGGAGCTTCCTCATATTGCTCCATTTAGTCTTGAAGCTCCATGCAATGCACTTCGATTCAGTTATACTTATCAGTCATCAAAATAGGATAGAATTCACCATGTAGTTTGAGAGGGAGAAAGTGAAGTCAGATGTATCAGTGTTACAGTAAAGTAAAGGGAATTATAGAGGCATGGGAGACGAGCTTGCCAAAGTTGATTGGAAAGAGGACAGCAGTAGGGATGATGGCAGAACAACAATGGCTGAAGTTTCTGGAAGCAAAACGGAAGGTTCAGGGTAGATACATCCTAAAGGTGAAGAGGTTTTTAAAGGGCGGATGGCAAGACCATGGCTGATAAGGGAAGTCAAAGACAGCTTAAAAGCAAATGAGAGGGCACATAATACTGCAAAAATTAGTGGGAAGTTAGAGGATTGGGAAGCTTTTAAAAACTTACAAAAAGCAACTTTAAAAAAAAGAGAAAAGATCAGATATGAAGGTAAGCTACTCAATGATATAAAAGAGGATACCAAAACTTTTTAAAATCACTGAGTCATGGCTGAAAGAAGGCCATAGTTGGGAGCTTAACATCAAAGGATATACTTTGTATCGAGAGGACAGGCAGGAAGGCATAGGCAGTGGTGTGTCTCTGTTGGTAAGAGATGGAATTACATCTTTAGAAAGATCTGACATAGGGTCAGAGAATGCTGAATCATTGTGTGCAGGGTTAAGAAACTGCAAGGGTAAAAGACCACCATGGGAAACATATGTAGGCCTCCAAATAGTAGCCAAGATATGAGGTTGAGATAGCAAAGGGAGCTGAAAAGGCATGTACTAAGGGTAATGAGACCAGAAGATATAGGAGCAGAATGACACAATTATAATGGGGAATTCAATATGCAAGGGGATTGGGAAAATCAGGATGGTGTCAGATCACAAGAGAGGCAATTTGTTGAATGCCTATGAGATGGCCATTTAGAGCAGCTTGTACTTCAGCCTACTCTGGGAAAGGCTATTTTAGATTGGGTGTTGGGTAATAACTTAGATCTCATTAGGGAGCTTAATGTAAAGGAACCCTTAGGAGACAGTGATCATAAAATGATTGAATACATACTGCAATTTGAGAGGGAGAAGTACAAGTCAGGTGTATTCATATCACAATGGAATAAAGGAAATTACAGAGGCGTGAGAGAGGAGATTGCCCAGGTGGATTGGAGGATGATACTGACGGAGATGACGGCAGAACAGAGATGGCTGAAGTTTCTGGGAATGGTTCACAAGGTGCAGGATAGATATGTTCCACAGAAGAAGTTGTTCTTAAATGGTAGGTGTAGGCAATTGTGCCTGACAAGGGAAGTTAAGGACGGCATAAGAGCCAAGGAAAGGACATATAAGGTTGCAAAAGTGAGTGGGATGTTGGATGATTGGGAAGCTTTTAAAATCCAACAAAAGGCAACTAAAATAGCTATAAAAAGAGAAAAGATGAAATATAAGAACAAACTAGCCAAGAATTTAAAGCAGGATATCAAAAGATTTTTCAGTTATATAAAGAGTAAAAGGGAGGTGAGAGTTGATATTGGAAAATTGCAAATGTCACTCCACTCTTCAAGAAGGGAGGCAAACGAAAGGAAATTATAGGCCAGTTAGACTATCAGTGGTTGGAAAAATGTTGGAGTCTATAATTAAGGGTAAGGTTTCAGGGTACTTGGAGACTAATGATAAAATAAGTCAAAGTCAGCATGATTTCTATAAAGGGAAATCTTGCCTGACAAATCTGTTAGAGTTCTTTGAGTAAGTAACAAATAGGGTTGACAAAGGAAAGGCAGTTGATGTCATTTACTTGGATTTTCAGATGGCATTTGAAAAGGTGCCGCACTTGAGACTGCTTAACGAGATAAAATCCTATGGCATTACAGGAGAGATATTGGCATGGATAGCGGAATGGCTGACAGGCAGGAGGCAGCAAGTGGGAATAAAAGGGACCGTTTTCTGGTTGGCTGCCGGTGACAAGTTGTGATCCTCAGGGGTCAGTACTGGCACAGCTACTTTTCCAATTGTTTGTCAATGATTTAGATAATGGAATTGATTGCTTTGTGGCAAAGTTTGTGGATGATATGAAGATAAGTGGAGGAGTAGGTAGTGCTGAGGAAGCAATGTGATTGCAGCAGGACTTAGACAAATCAGAAGAATGGGCAAAAAGTGGCAGATGGAATAGTGTTGGGAAACGTATGATAATGCATTTTGGTAAAAGGAACAATAGTGTGGACTATTATCTAAATGGGGAGAAGGTTCAAACATCGGAGGTGCAGAGGGACTTGGGAGTCTCTTCCCAGAAGGTTAATTTACAGGTTGAGTCTGTGGTAAAGAAGGCAAGTGCAATGTTGGCATTTATTTCAAGGGAAATAGAATATAAAAGCAAGGAGATAATGCTGAGGCTTTTTAAGACACTTGGAGGCTGCACTTGGAGTATTGTCAACAGTTTTGGGCCCATATCTCAGAAAGAATGTGTTGTCATTGGAGAGAGTCCAGAGGAGGTTCATGAGAATGGTTCTGGGAATGAAGGGTTTAACATATGAGGAGTACAGCTTTGGGCTGTACTCACTAGAATTTAGAAGAATGCAGGGGATCTCATTGAAACCTACTGAATGTTGAAAGGACTAGATAGTGTAGATGTGGAGAGGATGTTTCCTACGGTGGGGGTATTCAGAACGAAGGGCATAGCCTCAGCATTGAGGAGCAACCCTTTAGAACAGATGTAAGGAGGACTTTTTTTAGCCAGAAAGTAATAAATCTGCAGAATGCTCTGTCACAGACTGCAGTGGAGGCCAAGTCTGTGCATATATTTAAGGCTTTAAGAGACACTAGTCAGGTCACATTTGGAGTATTGTCAATAGTTTTGGGCCCATATCTCAGAAAGGGTGTGCTGTCATTGGACAGAGTCCAGAGGAGGATCAAGAGGATAATTCCGGGAATGAAGGGGTTAACATACATGCAGAATTTGGCAGCTGTGGGCCTATACTCACTGGAATTTAGAAGAATGCGGGGGTATCTCATTGAAACCTCCTGATGTTGAAAGGACCAGATAGGATCGATGTGGAGAGGGTGTTTCCTCTGTTGGGGGTATCCAGAACTAGAGGGTACAGCCTCAAAATTGAGGGGTGACATTTTAGAACAGAGGCAAGGAAGAATTTTTTAGCCAGAGGTTGGTGAACCTGTGGCATGCTCTGCCACAAACTATGGTGGAGATCAAGTCCATGGGTATATTTAAAGCAGAAGTTGATTGTTTGCTGATCGGTCAGAGCATCAATGGATATAGTGAGAAGGCAGGTGTATGAGGTTGAGTGGATCTGGGATCAGCCATGATGGAATGGCAGAGCAGACTCGATAGGCTGAATGTTTTATGGTCTTATACATAAAGAGTAAAAGAGAGGAGAGAGTGGATATTGGACTACTGGAATATTATGCCAGAGAGGAAGCAATGGGGGACAGAGATATGATGGATGAACTTAAGTGTTTTTTGTTAGTTTTTACTGTGGTAGACACGTGCAGTATGCCAGAAATTCGAGAGTGTCAGAGGTCAGAAGTGACAGTAGTTGCTAATATTAAGGAGAAGGAGCTTGGGAAGCTGAAAGTTCTGAAGGTATTTAAGTCATCTAGACCAGATGGACTACACCCCAGGGTTCTGAATGAGGTAGCCAAAGAGACTGTGGAGTAATGATCTTTCAAGGATCACAAGATTCAGGAATGGTTCTAGAGAACTGGAAAAATGCAAATCAGACCATAAGGTGCAGGTGCATAATTAGGCTATTTGGCCCGTTGAGTCTACCACTCCATCATGAGCATCCCTTTCAACCCCATTCTTCTGCATTCTCCCTGCAACATTTGTTGCCCTGACTAATGAAGAACCTATCAACCTCCACCTTAAATACACCCAATGACCTGGCCGGTCTGCGGCAATCAATTCCACAGGTCCTCTACCTCAAAGAAATTTTTCCTCATCTCTATTCTGAATGGAAATCCCTCTATTCTGAAGCTGTAGCCTCTGGTCCTAGACTCCCCCACTGTAGGAAACATCCTCTCCACATTCACTCTATCTAGGCCTTTCAGTGTTCAATAGGTTTTAATGAGATCCCCTTTCATTCTTCTAAACTCCAGTGAGTATAGACCCAGAGCCATAAAATGCTCTGCATATGTTAACCCTTTCATTCCAGGAATCATTCTCGTGAACCTCCCCCAGACCATCTCCAAAGCCATCACATCTTTGCTTAGACAAAGGGCCCAAAACTTTTCACAATACTCTAAATGTGGTCTGACCAATGCCTTATAAAGCCTCAGCATTACAACATTGGTTGTATATTCTATTTCTTTGAAATGAATGCTAACATTGCATTTGTCTTCCTCACCACCAATTGAACCTGCAAGTTAACCTGAATTAGGACTTCCAAGTCCCTTTGCACCTCTGATTTTTGAATTTTCTCCCTGTTTAGAAAATAGTCGCTGCCTTTATTTCTTCTACCAAAGTGTATGACCATACACATCCCTACACTGTATTCCATTTGCCAATTCTTTGCCCATTTTCCCGATCTGTCCACATCCTTCTGCAGACTCCCTGCTTTCTCAACAATACCTGTCCCTCCACCTATCTTCATATCATCCTCAAACTTAGCCACACTCCATTAACTTTTTCATTGAAATCATTCACATATAACGGGAAAAGAAGCTGTCCTAACACAGACCTCTGCGGAACACCATTAGTCATCGGCAGCCAACCAGAAAAGGTTCCCTTAATTTCCAGTCCTTGTCTCCTGTTAATCAGCCAATATTCTATCCTTGCTAGTATCTTTCCTGTAATGCCATGGGTTCTTATATTAAGCAGCCTAACAGATGGCACCTTGTCAAAGGCTTTTTGAAATTCCAAGTAAATAACATCCACTGACTCTCCTTTGTCTATCCTGCCTGTTGAATTTCAATAGATTTCTCAGGCAAGATTTCTCCTTCAGGAAACCATGCCGGCTTTGGTATATTTTATCAAGTACCCCAAATCCGCATCCTTAGTAATGGACATAATAATCCAACATCTTCCCACAAGAAACGGCCTATAATACACACACGATTCGTGGCCGAGACCCTTCATCAGGACTGGAAAAAAGATAGGGTCAGAGTAAGAACACACAAGGAGGACAGGAAGAAGAACTGGCCTACAAGTTCCTTTCTTCTGCCTTCCTCTCTTCTTGAAGAGTGGAGAGCGGCTCAGGAGGGAAGGGCGCTGAAGAGAAACACAGTCATGATAGAGGATTCCATAGTTAGAGGAACAGACAGCAGATTATGGGGACGTGAAAGAGACACACGGTTGGTTGTGCCTCTCAGGTGCCAGGATCAGAATGCCTCAGACCGAGTCCACAGCATTCTCAGGGGGAGGCTGAACAACTGGAAGTCGTGTTGCACATTGGTACTAACAACATAGGTAGGAAAAGGAAGAATATAGGGAGTTGGGTAGAAAGCTGAAAAACGGGATCTCCAGGATGGTAATTTCTGGGTTGCTGCCTGAGCCACACACCAGGGAAGTTAAGAATAGATGATTTAGCAGATGAATGCATGGCTGAAGAGGATATGGTTTCAGATTTCTGGACCATTAGGATCTCTTCTGGAATCATCCAGAAGTCATCTTCACAACATTAATTGTGAGAAACTAGGAATTCTGACTCTGAGAAGCTGAGAAGCTTTTAGACCGTTTGTGTAAAAGATACAATATAGGTGAGGAGTCTCCCAAGTGGCAGAAGAGCATATAAATGTAGAAAGCAGTCGGGCTCAGTAGCAATGGTTAAGAAACATCAAGAAGAATGACAGACACAAATATCTTCTGGGAACTGTACCTATGTTTTGGAGATCTTGTGTGATTTGAAGTTCAAACTTCATGGTATATTTATTATCAAAGTACATACACGTCACTCATACAACACCAAGATTGATTTTCTTGCTGATCAACAAATCCAATCTAGTAAGATGGTGGCACATTCAGACGTAGTGACCACTCCATCTACAGGTGTAATACTTTGTCCATGTCCTGTATGCCTTTGTTGTGATCAGAAAACGCTGCTGGCAATTAAATATTCTGTGCACAGTAATTCCACCACACTAGTGAAATGTTGGACTGTGCACGCCATTGACTGCTACAGTCATTCGCAGTAGGTGCCATCGAAAGGAGTGTGGAAGAAAACAAAAGAGGGGTAAGCACGCTGGGATCTGGGAGAGACTCCAATTGAAGCCCTTCAGACCAACTCCCCGTTGTTCTTACTGGCAAACATCCGTTCACTTCAGAATAAATTGGACTATCTGCCCCTGAGACTGAACCAGCAAGAGAAGAACAACTAGGTACTCATTTTCACGGAATTGTGCTTTAGGACTTCATCCTGGACGTGGCCATCCAGCTGGAGGGTGTCAGCGTGTTTTGGGTTAACAGGAGTCCAGCGTTCTCAGACAAGATCCGCGGTGATGGTATCTGTACTTTCAATAAGAACTAGTGTACGGGTACTTTAGCAGTGGCATCTCACTGTTCACTGATGATTGAGTTAATTTTAGTGAAGTGCAGACTGTTTTATATACCGAGGGAATTCACTAAAATTGTGCTGGTAGCTGTACCCACCAACCCCCCCCCCCCCCCACTAATGCTGATGAGGCACTGTGTGAGCTCAAACCAAACACCCTTCATTGGTTCTGGTGATCTTAACCATGTGAACCTAAAAACAGTCCTGCCTAAATTCCACAAGCATGTTGGTTTGGCTACCAGAGGTGAAAGTACACCAGACCTGGTTTATACTAACATACCAGGTGCCTATAAAGCAGGTCCTGACCCCACACTGGGCTCTCAGATCACTTACCTGTTATGCTAATTCCCGCATACATACCACTGATCAAACGGGTTAAGCCAGTTCTCAAGGTGGTGAAAACCTGGCCTGAGGGGGCAATCTCAGCACTGCAGGACGGCTTTGAAAACACCAACTGGAGAATGTTCAGGGAGGCTGCTACCTATGACAATGATGTAATATGTAGATTTTGTGACCAGCTACACAGAGACGCATACAGTACTGAGGATGAAACACCTCGGGAGAGGGCTAATCAGAAGCCATGGCCTACTGCAGAGGTCTGTGCCAGTCTGAGGGATTGTGAAGCTGTCTCTAGATCGGGGGATCTGACAGCTCCCAGGGAAGAAAGAACTGTGCTTTCCCATTCCATCAGTAAGGCAAAACAGGAGCCTTCTCAGGGAATATACACCACTTCTGCGATACCAGAGACACGAGGCACATGTGGCAGGGAATTCAGAGGATTACAGACTACAAGTCTATCCCATGTGCCAGCAACCAGGGCGCCTCACTCCCCAACAGGCTGAATGTCTTCTACACCCCATTTGATGCTCAGAACAAAGGCCTGGCAAGAAGGCACCCCTCCCACCAGGGGAGAAGATATTCCTTGTATCTGAAGCTGAGGTGAAGAAGATGCTGGCCAGAGTCAACCCACACAAAGCTGATAATGTACCAGGTTGCTTTCTGAAAGACTGGACAGCCCTGCTAACTGAGGTGCTAACAGATATGCTCAACATCTCTCTGGAACAATCCATTGTCCCCTGGTTTTCAAAGTGGCAACCATCATTCCAGTGCCAAAGAAGGTGACAGTAAACTGCCTAAATGAGTATTGTCCGGTGGCATTAACATCAACCGTTATGAAGTGCTTTTGGCTGATCACAGAGCACATTAAAACCTTTTTTCCAGCTACATCGAATCCTTTTCAGTTGCTTTTCGCTCAGATCAATCCATGACAATGCAATAGCCTCTGCCCTGTCCCATCTGGAAAATGGGGTCTCATATGCCAGTTTGCTGTTTATGGACTCCAGTTCAATAATTAACACCACCATATCTCAGAAACTGATGGGGAAACTGTACTTGCTGGGTCTCAACGACTCCCCCTATAACAGAAGGGCCACAGTCAGTCTGTGAGGACAGCAACATCTCTACTCCATTACGCTGAGCAGTAGCGCTCCCCAGGGCTGTGTGCTCAGACCGCTGCCAGTCACACTGCTGACACATGACTGTGTCACAGGATTCAGCTCAAACTTTGTCATAAATTTGTGGATGACACAACAGTGGTTGGTCTCATCGACCAGAGAGAGGAAGTGGAAAGGCTGGTGGCTGGCGTGAGAACAACAATCCAAGTTAGAATGTGGAGAAGACCAAGGAAATGATTGTGGACTTCAGGAAGGTGCAGATGGATCAGCCTCCTCTACACATAAATGGCTCCTCCATAGACAGAGTTAAGTGTACCAAGTTCCTGGGAGTTCACATCACGACAACCTCACCTGGTGCCTCAGTATCACCTCCCTGAGCAAGAAGACAAACCAGTGTCTTCACTCCCTGAGGAGACTGAGGCAACTGAGGCTTCAACCCCCCCCCCCCCGCCAATCGGGACTGAATTTTATAGGAGTATTATTGAGAGCATCCTGACGAGCTTCGTCTCCACCTAGGATGGGAGCAGCAATGCATCAGACCAGAAATCCCTACAAAGGACTGTGAGAATGGCCGGGAGGATCACTGGGGTCTCCCTACCATCCATCGGGGATATTTATCAGGAGCACTGCATGCACTGGGCCCTTAGTATCATTACGGATCCCACCCATTCACCCAGCATCTTCTTTGACTTTCTACCATCAGGCAGGAGACTCCGATGCATAAAAACAAGAACGGTCAGGATGGGAAACAGTTTTTTTCCTCAGGCGTACAGGCTTCTGAACTCCCTGCTACATCGCATTCAAAGTGTCAGTGGATAATTTGTACTGTACCCTGCAATATTTAATTTATGCATTGTACTTCATCTATGCAAAATTTATCTGTAGATTTAATTCTTACTTTAAGTTATTGTACATTATTTGTGTGTTACATGTACTACTGTGCTTTACACCCTGGTCCAGAGAAATGTTGTTTCATTTTATACTTTATACTTTATTGTCGCCAAACAATTCATACTAGAACATACAATTATCACAGCGATATTTGATTCTGCACTTCCTGCTCCCTGGATTACAAATACTAAATATTAAAAATAGTAAAAATTAGTAAATATTAAAAATTTAAATTATAAATCATAAGTAGAAAATAGAAAAATGGAAAGTAAAGTAGTGCAAAAAAAACCAAGAGGCAGGTCCGGATATTTGGAGGGTACAGCCCAGATCCGGGTCAGGATCTGTTCAGCAGTCTTATCACAGTTGGAAAGAAGCTGTTCCCAAATCTGGCCGTACGAGTCTTCAAGCTCCTGAGCCTTCTCCTGGAGGGAAGAGGGACGAAAAGTGTGTTGGCTGGGTGGGTCGTGGCCTTGATTATCCTGGCAACACTGCTCCGACAGTGTGCGGTGTAAAGTGAGTCCAAGGACGGAAGATTGGTTTGTGTGGTGTGCTGCGCCATGTTCACAATCTTCTGCAGCTTCTTTCGGTCTTGGACAGGACAACTTCCATACCAGGTTGTGATGCATCCTAGAAGAATGCTTTCTACGGTGCATCTATAAAAATTAGTGAGGGTTTTAGGGGACAGGCCAAATTTCTTTAGTTTTCTCAGGAAGTAAAGGCACTGGTGGGCCTTCTTGGCAGTGAACTCTGCTTGGTTGGACCAAGTCAGGTCATTTGTGATATTGACCTCGAGGAACTTAAAGCTTTTGACCTGTTCCACTTGCGCACCACCGATGTAAATTGGGTCGTGCAGTCTGTACTCCTTCTGAAGTCAACAACCAATTCCTTCATCTTGCTGATGTTGAGGGAAAGGTTATTGTCTTCGCACCATGCCACCAGGTTCTTAATTTCCTCTCTGTACTCAAACTCATCATGATCCGAGATACGGCCCACAATTGTTGTGTCATCAGCAAACTTATATATTGAGTTTGATGGAAACTTGGCTACACAATCGT
Source organism: Mobula birostris (assembly GCF_030028105.1). Classification (NCBI taxonomy): domain Eukaryota; kingdom Metazoa; phylum Chordata; class Chondrichthyes; order Myliobatiformes; family Myliobatidae; genus Mobula; species Mobula birostris. The sequence goes on along the minus strand of NC_092380.1, from coordinate 41,651,301 downwards.
GGGTGTACAGTGAGTACAGCAGGGGGCTGAGTGCACAGCCTTGTGGGGCACCGGTGCTCAGAGTGATTGTAGAGGAGAGCTTGTCCCATATTTTTGCAGCCTGGATCCTGTCTGTGAGAAAGTTGAAGAGCCAGCTGCAGATCTGAGTGCTAAGGCCCAGGTTCCGGAGCTTAGGAATCAGTTTATTTGGAATGATGGTATTAAAGGCAGAGCTGTAGTCAATGAAAATATTATTTGGCAATATACATCAATATACAGTAGCTAAATGACAATAAACTTGACTTGACTTAACCATAATAGAATCAATGAAAGACCAGACCAACAGGTGGACAATGAATGAAGGACCAGAAAAACAGGGTGGTCACACAATGTGCAAAAGACAACAAGCTGTGTAAATACAAAAAAAAAGAAAAAAGGAAATAAATAAGCATTAGAGATTGCGAACATGAGTGTCCTTGAAAGTGAGTCCATGGTGTGTGGGGACAGTTCAGTGATGGGGCAGGTGAAGCTGAGTGAAGTTATCCACTCTGGTTCAAGAGCCTGATGGTTGAGAAGTAATGACTGTTCCTGGACAAGGAGCTGTGGTTCCTGAGGTCAGGCTGAAGAGAAATTGCTTGCAATTTGAATATCTTTTTTTTAAGGTAGTAAACTTCCGAGTTTTAAATGTGATTTAGAATTTTGTCTGGATTTGAGCGTGTATCACTAAGAAATAAATGAACTGTGTTTAAACTATTTAGCATGGAATGCCACTGTTCAGGAACAGAGAGAGGGGGAGAAGTAATCTATAAGCCAGTTAGCCTAATCTATGATGGGAAAAATGATAGAATCTGTTACTGAGGAGGTAAAACAAAACAAAACGTAACTCAATCAGGCAGGGTCAACATGGTTTTAGGAAAGGGAAACTGTATTTGACAAATTCATCGAGGTGCTTTGGGCCTGTAACTGAGAGCAGGATAATGCATGTTATCAATTGGTATAGTATGTATGGTGCCCCTCCACCCTGCTACAGCTTTTGAAAGTATTACCCTCTCTCTGGCAATACAACTCATCCTTGGTGGTGCCAGACTCACAGTGTAGTTCTCTCTTGGGACTGTCTTGCTAACTGTGCAATCTTTCCTCAGTTTTTCTTTGGGGCATTGGACTGCTTAGAGACCCGGAATGAGATCTGAAGCCTCAACCGTGTCACTGGATGCAACCATGATGATTCAACCAAAGCCAAGACTAACACTGAATTCAATGCAAGCATACACAAACATCAGAGTATAGAGTGGGGTATCATTACTCTTTAACATCATATGCTGTCAAATTTGTGTATACCTTTGCTCTTGTTACCTTTGAATTAATTGAGCATACCTGCTGCACACCTTAAAGTGTACAAAGGGACACAAGTTAAAAGTATGGTTCAGATTTTTGTAAAAACATTCTCCTGTATTTAATTTCTCATTCAATCATTAAGGTATTAGCTCTGAAACTTTGGAACTGGAACAGGCTTTGTGAAAATCTGGAGATAGGGTTGACTTGGAGAAAGCAGCACCAAATTATCTGTCATGTCTTTGTTACCATTAAGCTAGGTGACCTGCCACAGTTCAACATGCAGCTATAACATAAAAAACAAAACAAACTGCAGCTGGATTTCTGATGTGAAGCATTGCAAATGTCATAGGGAGAACTGAGGGACTGTAGATTCTAACAAACTGCTGGAGGAACTCAATGGGTCAGTCAGCATCTGTGGAGGCAGAGGGATGGATGACATTTCAGGTCAAGACCCCACATCAGGACTGAGAGTGTAGAGGGGAAAATACAGGTATAAAGAGGTAAGAGGGAAGGGTGGGGCAGGGGCTGACAGGCGATAGGTGCAACCAGGTGAGGAGAGGGTGATGGGCAAAAGGTAATGGGAGATAGCAGATGGCAGGTGGGAGGTAGAAACAGAAGAGGGGGGGAAGGGTGGCAGATAGAGCCAGGTGGGGCCTGGAGAGTGGAGGTAGATGGTAACAAATGGAGACACAAGAAGCTTCAGAAGGTGAAATCTGATGAGTAAGGAAGGAGATAAGTGCAACCATAAAGGGGAGGAATGATGGGCGAGGGGAACCAGAAGATGAGAAAAAGGAACACACAGGGGGCGCAGGAACCGGGTGGGGGAGGGCAAAGGAAGAAAACACCCAGGTGGATAGGTGCACTGACCGGACTCTTCACTGTCTGAACTCAGATCAGCTGATGGAGTAACCAAGACCCGATGGGTCCCTGTGGATAACTAGTGTGTGCATTGACATGGGGTATCATCACTTTTCAACAGTGAATGTTCAGGGAATCTATTTCCCATGAGACCATGAATGTCACCTTAAACCTGTGTCCCCTTGTTCTCCGTTCCACACCCTGGGAAAATATCTATTCATCCCTCATGATTCTATATAAAAATCACCTCTTAGTCTCTTGTACTCCAAGGAGATTAGCCTGTCCAACCTCTCTCTCAAGTTCTTATAAATCTTTTCTGCACTCTTTCCAGTTGAATAATATCTTTCTTATAGCAGGCCATCCCATAACTAAGCACAATACTTCCAACAGCATTCTGTACAATTACCTCCAAACTGCTATACTCAATGCCCTGAGAAATGCCGTGCAGAACACACTTTGAGGGTAGGGACAGACAGAAAGTGCCATAATCAAGTTCTGTCAGTGCCAGATCCTACTGGAATTTTCTGCTTGTCTTTCTATATTGTTTCTTCAGAATTAGGACATCCACCTACAATCACTTGAAATCCAGATAATTTACAGTTGACCTAAATGGAAACAACCACTTTCTGAACATACAGTGTATAAATAGAAAACGCCTGCAAAACCATTCATCACTCCAGGCTCTGCTTTCAAGCACCGATTTTACATGAGCTCGTAGGTTTTCAGGGCAGATGACTGTTGCGTTAAAACTGCTGAACTCATTGGAAGTTTTGTTTCCATAAAAAAATGTACATTTGCCCTGTAAGAGTGATGAGACAGCACACACATAACTCCCTCAATACCTCCACAAATCCCTCAGGCCCCAATCAAGTTTGCACCAAGTTATAAGGAAATCACCATGTTTCATAATTCAAAATACACTTGCTGCCTCAACACAAAACATTTCAAGGACACCCATTAAGATACTGCAGCAGCTCAGTAATGTTACAGCTTCAGTAAAGGGAACTGGACAGAGACTCAATGATTTAGTCATCATATTGAATTAGTTCACTTCTATAGATGTACAGTGGAGAGCATTCTAACTGTCTGGTATGGGGGGGTGGGGGGCTACTGCACAGGACCGAAAGAAGCTGCAGAGCTCCATCTTGGGTACTAGCCTACAAAGCACCCAGGACATCTTCAGGGAGCGGTGTCTCTGAAAGGCAGCGTCCATTATTAAGGACCTCCCTTCTCTCACTGTTACCATCAGGTAGGAGGTATAGAAGCCTGAAGGCACACACTCAGTGATTCAGGAACAGCTTCTTTCCCTCTGCCATCCGATTCCTAAATGGACTTTGGACCTGTGAACACGACCTCACTTTTTTAATATGTATTACTTCTGTTTTTTTGTACGATTTTTAATCTGTTCAATATACATATACTTATTTATTATTTACTTATTTATTATTATTATTTTCTTCTTCTTCTAAATTATGTATTGCATTGAACTGCTGCTGCTGCTAAGTTAACAAATTTCACGACACATGCTGGTGATAATAAACCTGATTCTGGTTCTGAAGCAACTGGCAGCTTAGGGAGGAAGAATTCAGCTTAAATTGTAGATACTATTTTAGTGCATCCTGTAGTAAATCTTACGTTTCCTCTTTTTTAAAATTGTAAATTTTTTCTCCTCACCAGTCCAGATGGTACTAGGCACGTGCTTCCATGAGCAAACGCAGTGGTGGGGTATTGACAACTGATCCTCAGTCTAGTCTTGTCATGACACCCATAAGCTGCCACCTGTTACCAAACTACTTTACCTTCATCTCTGGCCCAAAGACAATGGGGACATACCTTAACTAGTGCCTCAGCCATCAACACGCTCAGTGAGAAGTAAGAATTTTTAATACCTTTGCAAACAGTATGTTTTAATTTCTGCATGAAAACATTTTTTCTCACAATACTCCTTGTTCATCAACTTTGTTGTCTGGTCCTTGACTCTTCCAACAAGGGAAATAATGTTTCTCCATTCACCTTGTCCGGATTCATCCTTATTTTGAACATCTTTATCAAGTCACCTCTCAATTTTTTTTCCTATTAGCAGGCCTAACAGCAAGGAGCAGTATTATCAACAAGTTTATAAGGCAGGATTTAGGTCGAGGCTCCCGTCGGTCAGGGTCGACCATGGATATTGCGTTCTTGCTGTCTAGATACACAAGCCAGGGCAGTACGATATGGAGAGCAAGCTGTTAACCATGTAGCAAGCTCCCCCTCTCCACATATCTGATGAACCCAAAGGGACGGCAGAGACTGAGTCAGTTCAGCAGCAGCAGTGTCGCAGGAGTTACCAGTCAGTATTGAACTCTATGTAGGACTGCCTTAGGGGTTCCAGCTCAGGACTTTTCTTTGGGGTTTACTCCCAAAGCCTTCTCCGTGAGCGGGTATAGCCACAAGGTGGCAGAGGTTTGAGATCAGAGTTTTCCTCCTCCAAGATGAGCTGCCAAGCATGGCTGACGCATCCCATCTGTCTGAAGCAACACCTTTGCCCCTTCCCCTGTCAGTAGAAATGATTCTGCTGGGCTTAGTAACTAAGCCACACGTGAAGGCTAGGAGCTGGACTTGGTTGTCAGAGACTACTTGAGGCGCACGCCATTGGGAGCAGTTAATAGGTGGTGGGAGCTTGAGATGGTTTAGTCTGAAAAATGGCATCACAGGGGCACAGTGGCTTCTCTGGCTCCTAATAAATGTGCCAGCTTTAAATTCTTAGATAGAGTTTCAAAGTTTCTAGCCAGGAATTTCAGTCAACCAAAGCTCCACAAATACAGCACCGATAAACTCTTAGACAAAATTACTTTTACTCTGCTGGCAGCAGAGTGAATAGTGATGCTCAGTGGATTAGGGATTCTACGGACCCCAGACCCAGTGACAGTGACCTGGCCTCGGCAGCTCAGCCGAGGAAGTGGCAGATGCAGGCAATATGAGAAGAAGCAGGAACACTGCGAGGGAGCTGGGCCACGAGCTAGGCTGACAGCTACCTGACCAGATCAGCAGTACCATCACTTTTCCTGGCCAGAAAATAAAATGGACTCACTGAGGCTGAGGATGAACAGAGAGGGAGAGATAAGAAACTGCTGCGTTCTGGTTCACACAGAAGTGTGGCTAAACAACAATATACTTGACTTGATGTTTCAACTCAACAGGATGACTGCTCTGTGCAGGCAGGAGCTCCCCGTCGGGGAAATCCAAAGGAGGTGCAATCTGTGTGTATATTAACAAAGTTTGGTGCAGCAACACATCTGTATATAGCAGTCACCATTCAGTGGCAAATGAACATCCTACAATTAAAAGCTGGCTACATTTCCTGCTCAGGGAGTTTACTGTTGTGTACATCACCACTGTCTACATCTCCCTGAGGGTGAACACCAAGGACACACTGGGAGAGGTTCACAATATCATTAGTTCTCCACAAAATAACCATCCAGACAGTCTCTTCATAATTGCAGCAGCCTTCAATCATGTTAACTTGCTGGACATTTTACCCAAGTTCCATCAACACATCACCATGACCTCTAGGGAACAAACAGACTGGTCCATGTTTATAGAAACAGACACGGTACATACCATGACATCCCACGCTCTCATTTTGACCGCTCTGACCAAAGATCCCAACATACTTCCTGTTGCTGAACGTGGAGAAACCAGTCAGGAGGACCATCACGAATGGGCAATGTACTTGAAGACTGTTTTTTTTTCAGACTAATTGCAGATGTTGAAGGAGACTGCTACAAATGGGAATACACAGACATTGAGGAATATGCCTCATCTGTCATCAGCTACTCAGTAAGTGCGTAGAACACGTTGGTACCTCAAGAACTGTCATTTCACAGCCCAACCATGATGCTCCCTGCTAAAAGCCTGGGCCACTGCCTTCAAGTCTGGTGATAGGACAGCTCTCGGAGCGACCAGGGGAAACTTGAACTCAGACATCAAGAGGACAGAGACCGCCTGTGCAGAAAAACTTCAGGAACACCTGTCCGATAACGATCCACAATATATACTGCTGGGGATGAAAGGAATAACCAAGCAAGCAAGGAAAACAGCATTGAAGATGTACCAGTTACGCTCTAAACAACTTTTATGCATGCTACAAGGCATGCAGCACAACACCAGCCATGAAAGCTACTCCCTCCCAGGTGAGCAGCCACTGACTGTAACAGCAGCAGAGATGAGACGGTCTCTGCAGAGAGACAACCTCCGTAAGGTAACCAGGCCAGACTACATCCCAGGCCAGCTGTTCACAGTGTGCACACCAGCTCATTGACGCCTTCACAGACATCTTCAACATTTCACTCGTTCAGGCTCATGTCCCCTCATGTTTCAAATTAGCCATCATCATCCCTGTACCAAAGAACTCTGCACCTTCAGACTAGATGACTATCGCCTGTTGACACTGATGCCAATCATCATGAAGTGCTTTGAACAGCTGTATTGGAACTGCCACACTGGACACACACTACACTTACCAACACAACCACGCTAGGACAGGTTCTAGCACCTGTCATGCACCTGGCCCTGACATACTTAGAAAACAAGAACAATTACATCAGACAACACACATAAAAGTTGCTGTGAACACAGCAGGCCAGGCAGCATCTCTAGGAAGAGGTACAGTTGACTTTTCGGGCCAGGACCCTTCGTCAGGACTAACTGAAAGAAGAGTTAGTAAGAGATGTGAAAGTGGGAGGGGGAGGGGGAGATCCGAAATGATAGGGGAAGACAGTCAACTGTACCTCTTCCTAGAGATGCTGCCTGGCCTGCTGCGTTCACCAGCAACTTTGACTGTGTTGCTTGAAATTCCAGCATCTGCAGAATTCCTCATGTTTGCGTTTTACAATTAAGTCAGAATACTGTTTCTGGATTTCATTTTAGCATTCATCACTATTGTCCCACAGACCTTGGTAAACAAACTCCTACTCCTCAGACCAAATTTACCACTGTGCAACTGAGTGTTGGACATCCTAACCAACAGACCTCAGATAGTCAAGATGTACAACTGCTTCTCCCTCCCCGTCATCCTCAACATAGGTGCCCCCCTCCCCAGGACTGGGTGCTGAGCCCATTGCTATACACCCTGCTTCTCCCTCCCCATCATCCTCAACATGGGTGCCCCCCTCCCCAGGGCTGGGTGCTGAGCCCATGGCTGTACACCCTGCTTCCCTCTCCCCCTCATCCTCAACATGGGTGCCCCCCTCCCCAGGGCTGGGTGCTGAGCCCATTGCTGTACACCCTGCTTCCCTCTCCCCCTCATCCTCAACATGGGTGCCCCCCTCCCCAGGGCTGGGTGCTGAGCCCATTGCTGTACACCCTGCTTCTCCCTCCCCCTCATCCTCAATATGGGTGCCCCCCTCCCCAGGACTGGGTGCTGAGCCTATTGCTGTACACCCTGCTTCTCCCTCCCCCTCATCCTCAACATGGGTGCCCCCCTCCCCAGGGCTGGGTGCTGAGCCCATCGCTGTACACCCTGCTTCTCTCTCCCCCTCATCCTCAACATGGGTGCTCCCCTCCCCAGGACTGGGTGCTGAGCCCATTGCTGTACATGATTGCACGGCCAAACACCCGAGTAATCATATTGTTAAATACGCTAATGACACAACAGTAGTGGGCCTTGTCACCAACAATGATGAGACAGCCGACAGAAAGGAGGTGGAAGAGCTCAAGGGCCTGGTGCCAGGCAAATAACCTTTCCCTTAATGTCAACAAGACAAAGGAGATGGTTATCGACTTCAGGAAAACTTGCACCCTCACACTCCATTTTACATCGGCAGCACAGCAGTGGAAACTGAGCAGTTTCAAACTCCTAGGAGTGTACATCTCGCACAATGTCTCATCGTCCTAAAACACATTCTACACAGTCAGAAAAACTCACCAAAGCCTCTTCTTTCTGAGGAGGCTGAAGAGCTGGACTATGCTCATGTCATGTAAGCTGTGTCACTGTATGGTTGAGAAACTACACTGCAGCAGACAGGAAAGCTCTCTAACGGGTAGTCAAAACTGCCCAAGGCATCACTGGCACCAGCCTACCTGTTGTCAATGACATAGATACAGGGAGGTGGTGGAAAAAGGCCAGTAACATCATGAAGGATCCCACCCACCCACCTCACATACTCTGTGTCCCATTCCCTTCAGGGAGGAGGCTACGTAGCACCCACGCCAGGACCACCAGACTCAAAAACAGTTACTTTCCCTAAGCAGTAAGGCTGATCAACACCTCCACCGACTAACCCACCCCTCCACCACACTTTATCATTTCCTGTCAGTGTCACATTATGCACTGACACTCCTGTGCCCAGCATCACTTTATGGACAGACAATCAATGTATATAAGCTATCTTATATATTTATATTTATTGTGCTTTTTATTATTATTGTGTTTTATCTTATTTTGTTTTCTTTTGGCTGCATTGGATCCAGATAAGAATTATTTAATTCTTTTTTACACTTGTGTACTGTAAATGGCATTAAACAATCTTGAGTTTTGAATCATAAGGGAAGAGTTGAATGGTCTATCCTTGCTCCTATTTCTTTCTACAATTCAAATAATTTTTCCACTAAGTCAAAGTCAGACCTCTGTTGCAGAGTCTGATGTTACCACATTAGGATGGTGGTGCAACAATTCACATAATGCTTTGCAACACCAGCAATCAGAAGTCTGGGGTTCAATTCCCATCACAGTCTGTAAAGAGTTTGTATATTCTTCCCGTGGCGGTGCGGGTTTTCTCTGAACTTTGGTTGGTTTCCTCCCATATTCCAAAAAAGTGAGTATGTTGAAGTGAGTAGGTTGGCACCAGGAGCATGGCAACACTTGCAGGCTGCCCCGGCAGATCCTCGGTTGCACTTCACTGTACATTTCCACGTTTCAACGCGCATGTGACAAATGAAGCTGCTCCCTAATGTACCAGGGTCCCAGTTCCCACACTGGATTCAGCACTACCACTGACATCAGAATTAACCTCATTTTTTAGCATCCTTGAGGTCAGTTAGAGGGCTGGATCCCTCCTTTTTTGGATCAGGAAGTACTGAAGATTCTCTCTCAGGGAATGGTGGCATCTCCCCCAATTTATTGCCTAGCAGCAAACAGACCAGTCAGCCGGTGAGAGTCAAAATCAACAATATATCCAAATTACTGCAAACACATGGTGAAGTCGGTAAACGTAAACATTAAGCTTCGCTTGAATCCTCTCAAGTGGATTACATCAAGTGTAGTACCCAGATCACTGCTTCAAGCCAAGACTGTGCGGAAACAAACTGACGTACCACATTCAGCTTCAACCTATGGACCGTGATTATTACTCGGTGCCTCTGGTTTAAAAGGGTTTGATGAGCCAATCTTTTCCACCCGATCCAGTCCTCAAACTTCAGCCCACGTCCTCATGAATCACTTCATCTTCTATTCAGAGTCGAGTCTAAACTACCTGTGCTCAGTCCCTAGTTAGAGTACCAATTCCCAATACTCCATTCCTCTGGCTCCAATGGCAATCTCTGACATTTCATACAGTGCCCCAGCACAATTCTAGCTCTCTGAATGGACTTGATTCAGAAGCAGTGGTAGGGCATTCTGCACAACGTGTTTTCTTTGCCATTCAATAAGTTATGTCCAATCTTTTAATGAAGTTGAACTTGCTGCTGTAACCCATATCCTTTGATTTTCTTAATATCCTAAAATCTATTCATCTCTGACTTATGCTCAGAGACTGATTTTTTTTTTGACTTAGAAGACTTTCCTCTCATCTGAATGGCTTGTCCCTAGTTTTAAGATGGTAAGCCTTGATTCTATTCACTCCAGACAATAACGATATATGTTCTGCTTCCCTGGTTTCACCTGTCACCTGCTAGATTGTACACCTACCCCCACCTCCTGATTCTGGCCGACTCCCTCTTCCTTTCCAGTCCTGATTAAGTGTCTCAGCCTAAAATGGTGACTGTTCATTCCCTCCATAGGTGCTGCCTGACATTTCCAAATGAGTTCCTCCAGTATTTTGCATGTTGCTCTGGATTTCCAGCACCGGTAGAATTTTTGTGTGTTAATGATTCCTGCTTCTACCCTGACATTTCCCATAAGAATTTTGCAAGTTTCAATTATGTTATCTCCTAGTTCTCTCAACGTGGTTCATTTAATCTCTCTTCGCAGGACAAAACACTACCTTAAGAACCAACCTGGACAAGAAAACTATTTGTGAATTAGGGACAAAGCAGGAAATATAGATCCGACATCTATGGGGATGGGGGTGGGGAGGTGAGGGGGAAACAACCTGGCTTGCAGTGATGGTAATTTTTATTGAACGGAGAAATTATTGGAATTTAGAGAAATCAACATTCATGCCATCCTCCAACCAGATGGGGTGAAAATTGGCATGACATTGTGAAGTGGAAGCAGGTACTTGAATGAAAGTCAATACCAGATAGAGACATTTATTCAGAAGAACATGAGAACCTCTATTTACTCTTTGCCTTGATACATGAAGGCACAAGTTAAGAGGACAATAACCAATGAAGACGTATTCATAAAGGAAGAATTAGTCCAAGCATTTTTAATCCCACCAGCTGAATCTCAATGAGGTGCGAATTTTTGCTGAGAACTGTGAGGGTTAGTATTAAACGCCACTGAGGAAATTAAAAATTGGGAACATGAATGGTCAGGAGAGGTCTGTGCCTTGAGTTTTTGTGGAGGTGACAATGTGGGCTATCTTCACTATAACCTGCTCAGGTTTCAGCAAACAACAGGAATTCTGCAGATGCTGGAAATTCAAGCAACACACATCAAAGTTGCTGGTGAACGCAGTAGGCCAGGCAGCATCTCTAGGAAGAGGTACAGTTGACGTTTCAGGCTGAGACCCTTCGTCAAGACTAACGGAGTCCTGACGAAGGGTCTCAGCCTGAAACATCGACTGTACCTCTTCCTAGAGATGCTGCCTGGCCTGCTGCGTTCACCAGCAACTTTGATGTGTGTTGCTCAGGTTTCAGCAAAGCTTTTTACCAAGTCCTCATGGGATCCATAGTGATTCTGGAAAGGGTTAGTTAGGATGCAGTTAGCCCTGGAGTGCCAGACTTCAATACTGCAACCTGGGCTTGGCTGGACTCTTAGCCTTTTCTGTATCCACTGTGGTCAGAATATTTAGATTAGATTAGATTAGATTAGATTAGATTATGAGGACACGCAGTCCTCTTTATTGTCATTTAGTAATGCACGCATTAAGAAATGATACAATGTTCCTCCAGAATGATATCACAGAAACACGAGAAAAACCAAGACTGAAAAACTGACAAAAACCACATAATTATAACGTATAGTTACAACAGTGCAAAGCAATACCATACTTGATAAAGAACAGACCATGGACACGGTAAAAAAAAGTCTCAAAGTCTCTTGAAAGTCCCATCATCTCACGCGGACAGTAGAAGGAAGAAAAACTCTCCCTGCCATGAGCTTCCAGCACTGCAAACTTGCCGATGCAGCACCCTGGAAGCACCCGACCACAGCCGACTCTTGAGACCATCCAAAAACTTCCAGCCTCCGGCCAGCCCTCCGACACCAAGCACCGAGCACCATCTCTTCAACCCCGGCCCCGGCAACAGGCAATAGGCAAAGCCGAGGATGTGGGGCCTTCCCCTCCAGAGATTCTCGATTGCACAGTAGCAGCGGCAACGAAGCAGGCATCTTAGAAGTTTCTCCAGGTGTTCCTCTGCGCTTCTCACGTCTGTCTCCAACAAATCAGGATTGCGCACAGTACCTACTTACAAATACGATATCATTTCAGAGCGGCCGCATGCGCTGCGTTGCGCCGCTATCTTCTCCTCCCCTCTTCCCAGAAGCTTTCTTGAACTTTCTTCCTAATTCGTGAATTGACTAATTCTTCCTTCCTCCTTTCTTGAACTGAACTGAAATAAACTCAGTGAGCTGACAACTGGTTTCTATAATGGTTCCTGTCCCTCGAGGGCAAAAGCGTTGGGCCATCTCCTCAGCACTTATGGTTGAAGTTAAATAACTCTTCAGACTTGAAACTAAAAAGATAAAAGTACATGAGTGAGGAACAGTATTAAACCACTCAGTCTGCTGAGCCTGATCCACCATTCAACAAGAATCACAGCTGATCTGATTTTCATCTCAATTCTGCACTTCTAGCTACCTTCAGTATCCTTTCACCCCTTTGCTTATCAAGAATCCGTCTTGAAAATACTTGGAATTCCACCGCTCTTTAAAGTAGAAGATTCATGAGTTTTCACCTTAACATTGCTTTACAAAGTCATTGTTTTTTTAAAAGCAGTCATCACTAGTTCTAGATTCTCCAAGAAGAAACTTCTTCTTCGTATCTACTCTTCGAGGCCATGTATTGGGATGTGTCATTACTGAGAATTACACTGCTCCAGAAAGTCCTCCCACTATTAGCTAATTAAGCTGTCCACCATGATACAATGCTGAATTGGCAGGGGTGTCAGCTTTACATCTGATCTTTTGAATCTGGGTTCCTGTCATTGTAACTCTGCAAGGTTAAATCAAACTTTTCAATTCTTACGGCAGGTTTTTCTACGCTCCTCACTGAACCAGGGTTGGCACCTGGCTTGATGGTGTAACCCTCTTACCAGGGCTCGTATACAAACTTGGCTTGTTTGCTAATTCTGCTAAGAGTCGCGTGACTCAGCGGTGCGAAGGGCATCTTACTAAAACAATATATATATGTCGAGGGTCAGTATGATTTGGGGTTCAACCAAACAGGAACGTTGTGATGTTCCGATTAAATGAACCTCGATTTGAGCGAATGTTGTGTAAATACTGACCATACACAGATATTGGTAGGCAACCCAGAAATGACAGATCGAGCACCAGCATTAAATTATAAAGAAAGTATATTTACTAAATTTTCAACTTTAACAAACTGTTACAGAAAAAAAGAACATTAAAGTGCCACTACAGTTAAACCAGTCCAATGTGCTCCTAATGTTCGAGGTGTATCTCTTTACTCACGCGCTGGACCTACGGTCTGCATGAAAGCACCCGCCACATTCCGAACTCCCCTCAAAGACCATCTTGAGCGAACTGGGTCTCTCAGCAAAATTGGCCCTTCCTCTTTGGAGCCATTCATCTGCACAAAGCGACAGCACTCTCACGGCACTCTGCAGCATCTTTACCTGTCACCTGCTCCACAGCTCCCGCCAAAAGCCCCGAAACCAGACTACCGTCCTTCAGAAAACTCTTCCCCACGGCTCTCCAGAACCATCTCTCACATCCCACAATCCTGACTGGCTGACGCACATTCCTAAATTGGACAACATGGCTCCTTATCTTAGCCAAAGCCAAAACCCAGTTTGCAGCATTTTAAAGAAACCTGCTAATATAAACTACCTCACAGGATAGCAGTAGAAATCTTCACCAGGACATTACACGTGTTTGGCCATGAGATCATAGATTACCAGAGAAAATTATACTTTTTCTGCCAATGCCCATTTTTACTCAGGCAGTACCTCAGGATTAAGGTTGAGTAAGTTCCACTCTGATTTTGAGAGTACTTTGGTAGCTATTGAAGCCAATGAAAGTCAAAGTATCTGAATTCCTGATTTATAATAGTGGAACGGCATTTAGTTTGGTTATTATCAGCATTTTCCATGAGAATAACACACATAAAATGCTGGAGGAACACAGTTGGTCAGCCTGCAGTAAGCTGTCCACGTATTGGGTTGAGACTCTTCATCGGGTCTGGAAAGGGAGGGGGGATTCTATCTACTGCTTGTCCATTCCACAGAGCAGGTTCTTGATCCAGTGGCTGGGAATCATGTCCGCTGGATGAGAATAATTGCTCAAATGTTAGTGGGCTCACCTATCAGTACTATCCTGCACACACAAACACACACACACACACACACACACAATCAGACACGGCAGCCCTTGCCCATTGCCTCCTTCTTTTTGTCCACATTCCTGGCTATGTTCCAGTCAACAGCTCCAGAACCAGGCTGCAAACAAGAAGCAGGGATAACTGGGTCATTGTCAAATTTGGCTCCTCAGGGATCAGTCCTGTTTACCATTTATGGTAACTTAGACCATCTCTCTGAGTGTAATATCTAAATACTCCCAGTGCCCTTTACCAGTGTTACAGACAATCTGGCAAATTAAGCTGGGAGGAAGGTATGAAATGTTTGCAAGGATATAGTCAGCCAGAAGGCAGAAGCAGGTTCAGGAGGACATGTGCCTTCCTCTGCTCTATTTGTTATGTTCATTCAGCTAGTTAGACTGTAATAACCTAGATCTTTAGTTAACTATGTTAAATAGGTCAGTCTTAGAGTCATAGAACACTTTAACACAGCCACAGGCCCTTCAGCCTATCTAGTCCATGACAAACTATTAATTTGCCTAGTAACACTGACCTTTAATTGTGTTTTATTTATTGAGATACAGCACAGAACAGGCCTCTTCTGACCCTTCAAAATGTGCTGCCTATCAATCCCCCAACTTAATCCTAGCCTAATCACGGGACAATTTACAATAACCAATTAACCTTCTAACCGGCACGATTAACCTACTAACCAGCACGATGAACCTACTAACTGGCACGACTTTGGTCTCTGGGAGGAAACCCCACAGTCATAGGGAGAACATACAAACTCCTTACAGACAACGACAGGAATTGAGCCCGGGTCACTGGTACTGTGAAGCGCTGTGCTAACTACTACCCTACAAACCCCTCCCACCTACGTACCTATCCAAATTTCTCTTAAACATTGAAATCGAACCCACATCTACCACTTCCGCTAGCAGCTTGTTCCACATTCTCATCACCTTCTGAGTGAAGTAGTTGCCCTTCATGTTCCTCTTAAACATTTCACCTTTCACTCTTAACTCATAACACCAGTTCTAGCCTCACCCAACCTCAGTGTAAAAAGCCTGCTTGCATTTAGTCTGTCTATAGCCCTCATAATTTTGTATACCTCTATCAAATCTCCTCTTACTCTCTGACACACGAGGAAATAAAGTCCTAAGATATTCAAGCTTTCCCCATAACTCAGGCATTAAAATCCTGGCAACATCCTTGTAAATTAGTGTATATGGATTTCAGCAAGGCATTTGATAAGGTACCCCATGCAAGGCATTTGATAAGGTACCCCATGCAAGGCTTATTGAGAAAGTAAGGAGGCATGGGATCCAGGGGGACATTGCTTTGTGGATCCAGAACTGGCTTGCCCACAGAAGGCAAAGAGTGGTTGTAGATGGGTCATATTCTGCATGGAGGCCAGTGACCAGTGGTGTCCCTCAGGGATCTGTTCTGGGACCCTTACTCTTCGTGATTTTTATAAAGGACCTGGATGAGGAGGTGGCGGGATGGGTTAGTAAATTTGCTGATGACACAAAGGTTGGAGGTGTTGTAGGTAGTGTGGAGGGCTGTCAGAGGTTACAGCGGGACATTGATAGGATGCAAAACTGGGCTGAGAAGTGGCAGATGGAGTTCAACCCGGTTAAGTGTGAGGTGGTTCGTTTTGGTAGGTCAAATATGATGGCAGAATATAGTATTAATGGTAAGACTCTTGGTAGTGTGGCGGATCAGAGGGATCTTGGGGTCCGAGTCCATAGGACACTCAAAGCTGCTATGCAGGTTGACTCTGTGGTTAAGAAGGCATACAGTGCATTGGCCTTCATCAACTGTGGGATTGAGTTTAAGAGCCGAGAGGTAATGTTGCAGCTATATAGGACCCTGGTCAGACCCCACTTGGCGTACTGTGCTCAATTCTGATTGCCTCACTACAGGAAGCATGTGGAAACCATAGAAAGGGTGCAGAGAAGATTTACAAGGATTTTGCCTGGATTTAGGAGCATGCCTTATGATAATAGGTTGAGTGAACTCGGCCTTTTCTCCTTGGAGCGACGGAGGATGGGAGGTGACCTGATAGAGGTGTACAAGATAATGAGAGGCATTGATTGTGTAGATAGTCAGAGGCTTTTTCACAGGGCTGAAATAGCTAACATGAGAGAGCACAGTTTTAAGGTGCTTGGAAGTATGTACAGAGGAGATGTCAGAGTAAGTTTTTTACTCAGAGAGTGGTGAGTGCGTGGAATGGGCTGCCAGCAGCGGTGGTGGAGGCGGAAACGATAGGGTCTATTAAGACACTCCTGGATAGGTACATGGAGCTTAGAAAAATAGAGGGCTATGGGTAAGCCTAGGTAGTTCTAAGGTAGGGACATGTTTGGCACAGCTTTGTGGGCTGAAGGGCCTGTATTGTGCTGTAGGTTTTCTATGTTTCTAGATTTTCTCTGCACTCTTTCAATCTGATTTACCTCTTTCCTGCAGGTCAGTGATCTAAACTACACGGGTCGATGAGACTAGGCAGTTAAATGGGGCAGCACAGACTAGATGGGCTGAAGGGCCTGTTTCTGTGCTGTAATTTCCTATGACTCTATGACTACACTCCAAATTAAGCCTCACCGACATCTTATGCAACTTCAACTTAACATCCCAACTCTTGTATTCAATATTTTGGTTTATGAAGGCCAATGTACCAAAAGCTTTGTTTTCAACTCTATTTAGCTCTGATGCCACTTTAATGGAATTATGGATCTGTATTCCCAGATCCCACTGTCCTACTGCACTTCTCAGTGCCCTACTGTTCACTGTGTAAGCCCTACCCCGGTTTGTCCTCTTCTCAAACAGGGCCTCAATATCTCTTAAAAACCAGGGTTCCCTAAACCTGTCATAATTGCCTTTTATTCTGACAGGAACATACAAAGTACAAACCCTGTACTCTCAAAATTTCATTTTTGAAAGCCCACCACTTACCAAGTATACCTTTGTCAAAAAACAACGACCTGTCCCAATCCACACTTGTCAGATCCTTTCTGATACTGTCAAAATTGGCCTGTCTCCAATTTAGAATCTCAACCCAAGGATTAGACCTCGATAAATCTCTTTATTTCAGTCATTTTGATTGTAATATGATTAAAATTGTCTCTCCAGTCTTAAAATATTAATCGTCTGGGTCAACATCCATTATTAATGTGAATTTGAACTGTGCTATTTCGAATCAGAGTCATTCAGCATGGAAACAGTAAGGCCCTATTCACTGATGTCAATCAGGCTAGTTCCATTGGTCAGGATTTGGCCCATATTGCTATAAACCCTTCATTTCCATGTCCCTATCTAAATAACGCCTAAGGGCATCTGCCCCTACTACTTCACCTGGCAGCTCATTCCATCTACCTACTACCCTCAGTTTGAAAAACATCTTCCTCCGATCCCTTTTAAAGCTTTGCCTTCTCACAAACCTATGTCCTCTGGTTTTAGTCTACCCTACCCTGGGAAAAAAACTGCAACCATTCACCTTGTGATCTACAGCTCTTGTGATCCATGAGGTTACCCCTCATCTTACTTCACTGCAGGGAAACCAGTCTTAGCCTGTCCGGTCACTCCTTATAAATCATGCACTCCAATTCCAGCAACAACTTTGTAAATCCTTTCTGTGTCCTCTCTAGCTTAATCACCTCCTTCTTTGGAACATTTTACTCCAGAAAACTAACCTAAATACGCTCCAGGATGTTATTACTATCTTCAGCAGGTATGAACATAGGCCATAGAAGGATGGAGAGCAGGCAGCTGGGACAGGATCAGCAAAGCAAAACACAAGGCAGGAAGCTAGAGAGCAGCCAATACATGCACACAATTAGACAAGGAATCAGATGTTTCAAGGACTCTGTGGTTCAATGTTTAAGATATGTGTTATTTCCTTGTTTTCTGTCATTTGTGTGATTTGTTCTTTTTTTTTGCACATTGAGTGTTTGATGTTTTCTTTGAACAGGTTCTATGATGTTTCTTTGTTTTGTGGTTGCCTGCGGGAAGACAAATCTCAGCCTTGTATACTGCATACTGTACATACTTTGATCATAAATGCAGTTTGAAGGAATTACATCAGCTCCATGAATACTAGAAAGGATAGCCGCAAGAATGGAAGTTAAGAATAGAAAATAGAAAAATAGCATGAAAGCTCAAGAAGGGAAGAATTATACATGTACTGTAGGTGTCAATTAGAGTCACATATTCAGTGTTGTTTGACCTATCAGAATGGAACTGAGCCTCAGGTATTCAACAGCACATCACTGCAGTTCTATGTCTGCATTCCTCTGCTGGCTGGCACAGTGAAGCTCATCCTGAATGCAACAAGTCATCTCAGGGAACACTTCACAAACTTAATGTCAGTGGAATGCAGGGTGGCTCTTGTGACCACACTGCTCAGGTGAAACAGTGTGAAATAGGTTGAACTGTACTAACGGGAAGAAAATAGAAAAACAACATTCACTATCACAGAATATTCAAAGTCCTTTACTGTCAATGAAGTCTATTTTGAAATATAGTGATATTCTTAAGGTTGCAAATAAGAATACATCAAGATCCCATCGTCAACTATGAGATAAATTATTTTAATTACTGGCTATGAAAAATGTATTGGCCAGGCCACAGAGGAAAA